>NC_041383.1:194176271-194176799 GCF_002162155.2 Triticum dicoccoides
GGGGGGAGGGGGAGGGGGCAAAACAGGTATAAAACCTAACCACATCCCTCCCCTAGGGTTTACTGACCCCTTCTTCCTCCACCTTTTCGAGAGTGAGGAGGCGGTGGAAGCTCAAGGAAATGAGGAAGAAGATATGGCTGGGAGGTCAGGGAATTGGCAGGTTGGGGCAGGGATAGGAGGTCCAGGAGGGAGAGGTAATTTTTCTTCAGGCAGAAACAACTCCCCACCTGGTAGGAATTTCAGAAGGTTTGATGACAGGAATCAGGGATATGGAGATAGAAGAGAGGGGGTGGGAATTTCAGATTTGGGGATTGGGCAGGAAGAGGCAATGGTGGAGAAAGATTCTATAACAACTTCGGGGGAGGGAATGGATATGAGGAGAGAAGAGAAACGGGATCTGGGAGTTTTGGTGGAAATAAAGGTAGATTCAAATATCATACTAGAGGAGAGGGCAGATCCGAGGTCACTATTTCTAGACAGGGAAAAGGTGAGCCAGATCATAATCAAAAAGAGGGCAATTATGGGAAA
>NC_041383.1:194176944-194228841 GCF_002162155.2 Triticum dicoccoides
AGAGTGAGGGGAAGGATGTTCATGTTACATCTACTCAGAATTTTCCCCAGATTTTGCACGTGGGCCTAGGTTTGGGACAAATGAGGTTCATGCCACCTGAACAGATGGCACAGCACTATTAGTACTTGCTGGCAAATGTGCCCAAAGGGGGGGTGCTAATAGTCCCACATGGAGAAAAAGAAACTAGTGACAAAGGGAGTGGAAACAAGAATGAAGGGGGCCATGGAAAAGAGGTCATCTGTGGCAAGTGCAAAGAAAGTGGTCATATCAGTAAGGATTGTAGAAACAATGTGTTTTGTGTGGTCTGCCAGAGAGGGTCTCATAGAACAGAAGATTGAACTATCCTCAGACAGCCAAAACCAGTAGCCAAATATGTAGGATATGGAGCCAAAGGTTTGGGATGCTTGCTGGTGCAGAACACTAAAGAAATATCTGATGTTGAACATGCTAATCCAATGGCCATAATCACAATACACTCTGGGATGCTGAATGAGACCACTTTGGTGCAGGGTCTGGCTAGAATGTTTGATTGGGGATGGACATGGAGGGCCAAATTTCAAAGCCCTCAGACTTTCTTGGTCAGATTTCCCAACAAAGCTAAATTGGTGGATATAAAAAATTTGAAAAATATTGGGGCAAAGGCAGTGATAGAACTGGACTTTTGGAACCCTTATGACAAGGCCAAAGGAAAATTACATTCCATTCGGATTCAGATGCATGGACTGCTAGATTCTTTGAGACATTTCTTAGGGGTTTGTGAAATTGGATCAGCTCTAGGGCCAGTAGTGGAGGTGGATGTAGAACACATTCACAACAGAGAGGAAATTAGGTTGAAAGTTGAGGTCAGGGATTTACATAAGATCCCATCTGGAACTGAGATTACTATAAAGGAACTGCTGCTATATGATATTGAATTTTCCCTAGAATCAGTGGTTGAACAAGGATGGTACAAAATTGAGGAAGGGAAAAAAAAGAAAAGTCTTTGACTATATTAATCTAGATGAAGTAGCTGATCAAAAATAAATTGAAAAGAAGATGAAAGGAAATTAAGAAGACCAGAAGAAATCAAGTGTGCCTTGGGGGGATCTCATTAGCACAATATGAAAAAGTTTTTCTTAATAACTCCCCAAGAAAAGATAGTGGAGGAGAATGCAGCTACAGCAAGAAGGAAGGGGGAGAGGAGATGTCGGAAGGAGAGAAAAAATTACTGGCTAGATTGGAACTCTTAGAGGAGATGGCAGCTAGACAGGTTGCTCAGCTAGTTGCTGAAGAAAGGAAGAGACAGGAAGCTGAAAGTTTAAAAGTAGCTCTGGAGAAAGAGAATAAAAGACAACATGATCTACTTCAACAAAGGGTGAGCAGGTATGAGATAGAGGGAGACTCACAACCAGTGACTGAAGATGGATAGGAAGAGAAGATGGAAAATACAGCTGAGGGAGTGACTTTGGAAAAAATGGATACTCTGGAAGATATTGACAAGCAATTGAAAGCTCTTGGAGGAGAGAAAGTGGAAGATGGATACATAAAGCCTGTGGACTATACTATCAGTCAGGATCCTGGATTCTTTGAGCACATGGTTAAGAAAGCAGAGAGGGGGGAATTGGATGCAAAAAGTATGGACATGTATAGGAGAAGTGACAGGAACAAAGGGAAAGAAGATCGCAACATTAAAGAAATGGCAAAGAAAAGGGCTACTGATAAAGATAATTATGGTAAGGAAAAAATCCCTAACTTTGTACATACTTCTGATACAATTCTTAATGAGGTGGTAGAAAAAGTGGGAGTGAAGTAAGGAGAGGATATTGATAAGATTAAACATAATATCAATCTGATTAAGATGGTTGAAAAGGCCAGGATTGATCTCTGGTTAGTTAATAATAGTAAAAAAAGGTGAAGAAATTTGTGCTGATAAAAATGAGGAGAATAATAATACTCATATGATAGATACAGGGGAACATGATATTGAGGACTTATTGGGGGGTGAAATGGAGAGTGCTGAAGAAGAAGAGATGGAAGGATGGGAGGAATTCAGACAAATGTTCTCTCGGGGTAAGAATAAAAATAATGATAGATCTTTCCTGGAAAGATATCTGCCATTAAAATTAAAATAAAAAGGGATCTGGCAAAAAAGAGAGGGAAAATGAGAGGAGTTTTCTGGAACATGAGGGGGTTTGGGGGGTATATCAAAAAGAGATTTATGAGAGAAATGGTGATGGATGTGAAGGTAGACTTCATAGGTTTGCAAGAGACTATGAGAGATCATTTCTCTAACAATAATCTACATGGGATTTATGGAAGGGGAGACTTCCATTGGCATCCTGTACCATCAAGGGGCGAAAAGGGGGGGCTATTACTTGGAGTGAACTATACTACTTTGGTTACCCAGGAAGATGGGTAATATTTTATAAAAATGATTGTTCAAGATATAAAAAACAAGTTCATTTGGGACTTGATGGTGGTACATGGAGATGCTCAGCCATCTGGAAAAGCAAGATTTCTTCCTGAGTTGGCAAGGGTTTTTCAAAAAAGTGCAAATCCCAACTGATGGGGGAGATTTTAATATTATAAGGAAAGCCTCTGAGAAAAACAAACCTAGCACACCAGGGCATTAGAGTTTTTTGTTCAATGTGATTATAGAACAAGCTGGGGTTAGGGAATTGGATATGCATGGGAGACAATACACTTGGGGCAACATTCTACCCCAACCTACCTTTGAAAAACTAGATAGAGTGCTATGTTATGTAGAACGGGAAGAAAGATATCCCTTGACAGAGGTCTCTGCGCTGTGCAGAGAAAAATCTGACCATGTACCTTTGTTTCTAGATACTGGAGATGTGGTCAAAAATGACCCTCTATTTAGATTTGAAAACTCCTATTTTATGAGAGAAGGGGTGGATGAACTGGTTAGTAAAACTTGGAGGAACGATGGTTCAAAAAAATCTAGTATAGAGAACTGGCAATGTAAATTGAGAAGCTTGAGACCTGTCCTGAAGGGATGGAATAGGAATATGAATGGATGGTATAGAGAGCTTAAAAAGACATGTTTCAAACTTGATAACATTGACAAAAAATGTGAAAATTATGGACTGAATGTGGAGGACAAAAAAGAACAAATGGAACTCAGAGCCCAACTAGATAGACTGTTGGAGCAGGAGGAGGCCAAATGGAAACAGAGGGCAAAAGTAGATGAATTGATTGGGGGGCAGCAACACTAAATACTTTCATGCAAAAGCAAATGGGAGACGTAGGAAAAATAAAATCACAGTGCTGGACCAAGAAGATGGAAGGGTGGAAGGGGAGAAAAACATAATTGATTATATTACAATTTTTTATAGAAACCTGTTTGGAGAACAGATACTTCTGGTATATCATTGTGCATTGAAAATTCCAATAAGATATTCCCAACTCAAAAATAAATGTTGATTGGGGAGTTTTCCTTGGAGGAAATTAAGACAACTATTTTTCAGATGGCACATAACAAATCCCCAGGCCCAGATGGATTTACTTCTGAATTTTATCAACACTTTTGGGATCTGATTAAAGAGGATCTCAAACATATGTTTGATGACCTGTATGCTGGGACCCTAGATATTAAAAGACTAAATTATGGCATCATTACCTTGGTACCAAAAACCAAATAAGCAAATCAGATTCAGAAGTTTAGGCCAATCTATTTGCTGAATGTTAGTTTTAATTTTGTTGACAAAAGTCTTGATGAATAGACTTAATCTTGTGGCTAGCTCTATCATATCTCCAATACAGACAGCCTTTGTTAAAGGCAGGTATATCATGGAAGGGGTATTGGTTTTGCATGAAGCACTTAATAGTGTGCATGTCAAGAAACATAGTGCTTTATTGCTGAAAGTGGACTTTGAAAAAGCATATGATAAAATTAGATGGCCTTTTGTGATGCAAATGCTAAAAGGAAAAGGGTTTCCTTGATAAATGGATAGATTGGGTAATGAGTACTATTAGAGGGGGTAGAGTGTGTGTCAAAGTTAATGAAAATTATGGTCCTTATTTCCCTACTCATAAAGGGTTGAGACAGGGAGATTCTTTGTCCCCCTTAATGTTTAACCTAGCAGCAGATGCCTTAGCTATCCTGATGGATAATGCAAGAAAGGTTGGGTTGATAAAGGTTTATTGGCTGATACTATAGAGGGGGGAGTCAATATGTTACAATATGCATATGATACCATTTTTTGCTGTAAGATGATTATGAAAGTGCCTGCAATTTAAAATACATATTATGCTTGTTTGAACAAATGTCTGGCTTGAAGATTAATTTCCACACAAGTGAGATATTCCTATTTGGGGCAGCTGCTGATAAAAAGCAGGAATACTCCAGAATATAT
The DNA here is from genome assembly GCF_002162155.2 of Triticum dicoccoides. Taxonomy (NCBI): domain Eukaryota; kingdom Viridiplantae; phylum Streptophyta; class Magnoliopsida; order Poales; family Poaceae; genus Triticum; species Triticum dicoccoides. The sequence continues at coordinate 194,181,300 of NC_041383.1, forward strand.
ACCTGTCCTGTGGGAGATCTTCCTATGAGATATTTAGGCCTCCCAGTGGATAAGAAAAGAATTAAGAATAAAGACAGGAAACCTTCTGAAAATAAAATGGAAGGAAAAATGTGGGACTTGGCAAGGGAGGCTGTTAGCTAGTGCTGGCAGATTGACACTGATCCAATCCTCATTGACTGGGATTCCATACTTTATGATGTCATTTTATGGGCTGCCTGTGGGGGTAGAAAAAAGAATGAGCTTTTTCAGGGCAAGGCTATTGTGGCAAGAAAGTAATGACAAGAAAAAATATCACCTGGTAATATGGGGAGAGGTTTGTAAACCTAAAGATATGGGTGGTTTGGGTATTCATAATCTAGCTTTTATGAATAAAGCATTACTATGCAAATGGTGGTGGAAAATTTATAACACAGATGGGGTGTGACAGAGGATTTTGAGACAGAAATACATTAAAAAGACTTGCATCACCATTAACCAGTGTAAAAAGTAGAAAAGGTGATTCACAATTTTGGGGAGAACTAATGAAACACAAGAAGTTTTTATTTTTTCTGTGTAAATTTGAGATTGGAGATGGGGAAAATGCCAGATTTTGGGAAGACTGGTGAATTGGACCTAAAGCTTTAAAAGATAGCTACCCACGCATTTACAACATATGTTTTGATAAGGAAAGGTCGGTGGCTCATGTCTTGAAAAAAAAGGCTTGACAAAATTAGCTTTAGAAGATCGTTATGTGGGGAATTCCTGCATCTATGGGAGCACATAAAAGAGGTATGTGAGAGTGTGACACTTGATGAAACTCAAGACAAGTTCAAATGGACTTTGTCTGGAGATGGTAAATACACTATTAAAACGTGTTATAGATACTTGATCCAAGATGGGTTGCATTATCCATACAAATTCCTATGGAAAACAAAAATGCCCCCAGGGTCAAGATCTTTTTGTGGTTATTACCGAGGAAAAGTATTCTTACCAAACAAAACTTTAAAAAAAATAGGATGGCAGGGGGATACAAAATGTTCCTTTTGTGGGCGAGAGGAAGATATAGAACATTTATTTGTGCATTGCTCTGTGTCTAAAATATTGTGGATGGTTATGAAATGCTCTTTTGACATACATGATGTTCCTGATAAAATTAATGATATATTTGGCAGATGGCTAAACAAATTTGAGAAAAATGATAAGAACCTTATGACAGTTGGTATATCGGCTATGCTTTGGACAATGTGGAAACTGAGAAACAGACTAGTCTTTGATAATCACAGGGTTATTGATCCTTGTGTTCCTGTAAATTTGATCATTAAGAATTTACATGAATGGTGTGTATTGCAGAAAAACCAAGGAAGAATAGATCGCATGAAGGAGGGCATAAATCCTTTATGTAATAGCAAGCAGAATCTTAAACGCTACTCCCTCCGTTCGGAATTACTCGTCCAAGAAATGAATGTATCTAGATGTATTTTACTTATAGTTACATCCATTTTTGTGACAAGTAATTCCGAACGGAGGGAGTAGCTATTTTGGGTTTCTTCGGCACTGTTTGGCGTTGGGGATTTAGCCAATCTTGACATACTGCTGTGTAGGGGAGGGGGGTGGATCCCTTCTTCAACATAGCAAAGTCAGATTGTTGATGCGAAGTTCGGTCCTGGAGTCTGTAAACAATTGATTTCTTTAAATGAAATTGGAGAGGCAAGCTCATTTTTATCAAAAAAAACTTCAGAATGGTTTAGATGATACTTTATCGCTGATAAATTGAATTAATATATTGACGCAATATGAATTTTATCCGCAATTGGCTCGTGGCAACCCTTTGATACAGGAGCTTGTAGACCCACTTGTAAGTGAAATGTGCCAAAATTGCAAGTCCTCTGTCGCATTTCTTTTTTGATAAAAACTTTGTTGTCTGAATTTCAGAAAAAAATTCACATTTCAAGAGAAAACTCATTCACCGCACCACTAAATATAGGATGTACACTCTTTAAAAGTGTGCAACTCTTTAAAAGTGTGCAACTTCAGTAAAATGAGGGTGCAACTTTTTTTGCGGGGAAAAACCATATATTACTCATTCAAAGTGTCCTTACAATCATACCCAAGCCTCTATTGCAGGCAATGTTTTTGCTCCAAGGTTAACCCACCTGTGTGAAAGTGACCCATGGTGAATTGTGTACATGACACGTGCTATTATTTTGGTAAATGGCTGTCTACAAAGGCCTTGTGTGTTCACAAGTTTGTTCCAAATTTTTTGAACTGCTGTCACGTTTCTTTTGGTGGGTTTTAGCAAATTTTGTTACTTGTGGGCCATCCTTCCTTTCCTTCGATGGTTCGGTGCTGCTCTATGTTAATTTAATCGGTGCCGCTTTCATCGTGAAATCTAGAGTCGCTCCGGTCCCTGATCGGCGCCGCTTGGGCCTCGCTTGATGATTCGTGGGAAGGTTCGCGTGAAATCCTCCACCGCTGTTTTTACCTACATAAAAGGCCCTCCTCCCTCTCGATGTAGGTCTCCATCGCAGTAGTCTGGGTTGCAAGCATAGTATAGGCCTCGGGACGGTGACTGCGGAGGCCATGAGCGGCGGAGAGCGCGGCCATGTTGTCGGCTCCTCTGCTCGACCTGGCGGTTGCAGCATGTCGCCCTCTAGCTCCCGCAATGCGGTCCGCACCTCGCCGCCGAAGAATGGCTGCAGCAGGACCAACCCAGCCGTGCTGCGTTGCAGGCAGGCGGCAATGTGGTAAGCGACGTTGCCGCCCGCGCTATCCACGGCCACAAAAACAGCGGTGCTGGGCACCGATGAGTGCCAAATGGAAGTGGAGGGACGCCTCCCCGTCGGCATGAGCGGACGGGACGCGGGATCGGGCACGAGCCGGTAGTCCACTAGGCGATAACAGTCGGGATGGACGCGGCGAGGCAGTGGCACAGAGTGTCGAACCAGGACTGGGCCGTCGTGAAGGAGTGGGAGTGTGGCTCCTATTTTGAGTGGTGTCCGTCCACGCGCGGTGGTGTGGTAGCTAGAGAGAGGAGTGGCGACGGGGTGTGTGTTACGAAAGCAAGAAAAAAAAGGGGGAGAAGGGGGTTAACACCGCGGTCAAATCCCTCGACGGCGGCGTGCTCACAGCAGAGGGAGGACGTGCGACCGGCGAGGAGGATGGCCACGGTCCAGAGTTGTTGCGCTCCTCTTCCTCCCTCTCACACGGAAAAGAAAAAGGAGGACACGACGAGCGCCTCTCTATCTCTCTCTGTCGCACGCGGAAACGGAGATGGGAGGGGGAAGGGGCTGCCTCGCCGGTGCCGCCCTGGCTCACCGCACCGGCGATGGCTCGCGCACCGGAGCCGAGCGGGCGGGCGAGAGAGGAACGGACGAGCGAGAGAGGCGCTGGGGGCGGAATGGCGTTAGGGTTTCTGATGGATCGATCGGATCAGAGTTTTGATCTGGCGAAAACGGCGCCGAGCTTGATTTACTTGCTCTTCTATTTGCATTTTTTGTTAAGTATGTGGGTGACTCATCATCGTGAGATCGGTTAGTCGAAAATTCTTTTCAAGTAGTCTCAGTCGGCGAACTTGGCTCCACAGAAGAAGTCAGTAGTGAATCAAAGAACTCATGCATGTAATCAGTGACTAGATATCGATCAATTGGATGAAACCGAGCCATACAAAAAGAATTGGAAAAGGGATGACGCAAGAGCAGCGGAAGGTGACTTAGCAACATCAGTCATTTCCTATAGAACCTTGGCTGGGCTGCGGTAGGCCGAGGCCAGCAACTTCGCGCGTTGGGCCAGCTGCATTTTTTTAAGTTTTTTGTTATTTGTCTAGTTTTTTGGGCAGATTTCAAATAAGTTTTTCTATACAATTTTTTCCAACGAAATTTTGTTTTAGAAGCATCTAAATTTTGTTTGGTTCCACATATGGTGATTCCTTTTCTTGTATGAGCGATTTCCTCAAGTCCAATTCTGGTTGGTATGCTTTTGATCCTTTGTGTAGTTCCGGAAGGGTCTAAAATTCTTAATTGAAGATGAGAACGGAGAACATTTGCCAATCACAAGGAACATAGTCTATGAAGAAATCGTTCGTCGTTTATAGTTTCGTTCTTACATGGTTAGTTCTTTCAAATTTGGTATTGCTTACTGATTTATGCTAGGTTTATTATAGATTTTATGAATTTTTTTATTGGATTAAAACTGACATAAAATGTGGAAAGGTGTTAATCTTCTAGGTGCATGTTTACATACTGCACTTCCTACCTACTGATAAATTAACATGTAAACTTTTCTATTGACCAATTTACAGCTTATGGTTCCTCATGTGCACAACGAAAACCAACCTTCGGCATTCAAGGAGTGCTTCGCTGTCGTAGATTCCAGCATGACATGTCTGATGTCGTGGGAGGAACCAGTGAAGCCTACGATTGCTAATGCCATCTTGGAGGATTACGCTGAACGGTTAGAGATGTCCAAGCGGACGGACAGAGAAGGGGTGTTAACAATCTGAAGCTTGACGAAATTAAAATCGATGATGGTGCGGCATCAAGCAAGTCCAACAAAATTGCTTAGACTTTGTTGTTGCATCGAGGAGATCAGGTCGTATTTTGTAGTTTCACATGTGTAAAAATATATGTCTTTGTACTTCTATGTCATGTATGTTGGCTGTGGTCTACTAACTAAGGTCATGTGTGTTTCCTTTTATGTATTTGATTTGTATTTATTTATTGCCTGTGCAGTTTGATTTCATTTTACTTTTTTGTCGTTGAAAAAAAACATGTGCAGCCTTTAACTATGTACAATTTGTGAAACACCAAGTTCTAATCCGCCGCATATGCAAACGATTTACTGACTATTAAACAATTATCGGTTCACCTGGCTGTGCTATCTATCGGTCATGCTCTCCAAAAAGTATATAATCAAATGATTTACTGACTATTAAACAATTATTGGTTCACCTTGGTGTGCTATCTATCGGTCATGCTTTCCAAAAAGTATATAACCACCAAGGAAAATGACAACAGATCTATATTGCATAATACCTTTAACATATGAAAGGTCAACAAGCACAAAGAAGAAAACCATGAAACCAGTAAGATGAGACCACCCAAAGAAGGAATAAAAATAAAAATAAATGAAGGAGAGCAATATGATATCTCATTGGTAGCGCAGGTAGAACACTACCAAGCATATCTGCCTCCAATAGCGAAAGGCCAAAAAAATGAAGGAGAGCAATATAATATCTCCTACGTAGCTCAGATAGAGCACTACCAAGCATATTTCCCTTCATTGGCAGGGCCACCAGTGCCTCGGAGAGCCATCGCTCGGGCAGCAGCGTCATGGCGATCATCTAGGATCATTGCACACAGAAGCATAGAGAAGCCAAGCAATGCTGCTAGCAGCCCAGCTATGAGAACTAGGATCAACTCTGAGCTCACGTCCTCCATTGGGGGCCTCCTCTCGATCTTTTGTCACCGGAGGAAGAAAAAAGGTGAAAATTAGGGAGAAGAATGAGGCATGTTGTGGGGATGGAGAAAGAGAAGGGAGTCTGTGGTTATTTTTATAGCTCGAACTCGGTGTACGATGGGCGAAGTTCACCAGCACCGCTCGCCGCTCGATCGTCGGTGTTCAGGAGGCGAATCTACGAGCAGTGCCGAAAAAGTACTGGTCCGTGAGGTGACTGCTCGCTGCATCGATAGGTACCGCCCTAGATGCTTTACGCGCTAGATGGCACAAGTGGGAGGCGCGTGCGGGAAAGCGCGCAAGGGAGAAGTAGATGAGACCTGGTGAAGAAGTTCATCGCCCCTTGAAATCTGAAATTTATTTACAGTCAGCATTAAAAAGACTTGTGCCTGACTCGATTATTTTCTGAACTTTATTATGTGAGATTGTTATAGCTATTTATACTAAACTTCAATACTTATTTGTATGTATTTTGCCAAATCACGATCATAGATATCATATTGTGGGCAATTCAAATTGTTTTTTTAATAAAATTTGTTTTTTAAACATACATCTTAAAACATATTAAACCGAACTCACTTAATGCGAGAAAATAAGAAATGGGAAAATCCATGTTTACTTGGATTATATGGTGACAGTGCTTTAATTGTGTATTTGTATATGTGTATCCTTAAATATATTGGTATAGATCTGTATAGTATATGGCATACAAAATATCTTCATAGTGGTGTCTTCATAATTACGTATACATAACTAGAAAGATGTAGAGTGTACAAGATGTTTAGGAGGAAGATTCGCTCCAATTTTTAGATCATTTGAACGGCTGAGCAGCTCTCAGCAAAACAAGACAAACCGAATCAGAACGGTGCATAGTAATAAGTTTTTCGGTGCTCGATCGTCGGTGCTCATAGGCGAATCTGGAAGCATTGCCGAAAAGGTGTCAGTCCGTGAGGTGAGTGCTCACTGCACCTAGCACGTCTTGTGCTATCGCAGTACTACTCTAGATGCTCTACGTGCTACATGGGACGAGTGGGGGACTTGTGGGAAAGTTCGCGAGAGAGAAGTAGATGAGGGCTGGTGAAAACTTGTGCTTGACCCAATTCTTTTATGAATTTTGACATGTGTAATTGTTATAGGTATGTATCTTTCTGATTTATAAGTTGATCATCGGAGGGGGCGATGCGTAGTAATAGGTTTTCCGGTGCTCGATCATCGGCATTCAACAGGCAAACCTATGAGAAATGTAGCGAAGACGCCTCGCACTACCGTCGTGCTGCCTTAGATGCTCTATGTGTTAGACGCCACAAGTGAGGGACCTGCCGAAAGCGTGCCACAAAGAAGAGAGATCAGACACGAGAAAGAAGAAGCGACTGACAGTAAGTCTTAGGTCCACCCTATCAGCACAAAAGATAGCTGCTCAATGGAGCGTAGCAACCAAAGATTTAGAATCTGAAAAAAAAATCGCTCTTTAGTTACCCTGTGCGATTGCTGCGACCCAAGATTGCTCTCTAATTAACGTATTACAAATGAAGTGAATGCACAAAATAAACCAGGATGTATAATAGACGGGCGCGACGTGCCGCCGCGCGAGGTTCGCTAGTCTTGCACCAATTCTAGGACCCTGGAGGGCCCGAACCTAGCCACATCATAGTTCTTTGCCTAGCAAAACTAGCAAGACAATCACTAGCTTTATTTTGGCTAGGGGATACATGAGGGTGCAACCTTTTGGCCTTCATATAGAGCGATTTTTTTTTTCTGAGTAACTTTGATTATAGAGCGACTTTGGTATGAGCATGTCGAATGTTAACTTCTCTGAATCTAACAAACGGAGCATATATTGCTCTCGGTGAACTGCAAATATTTCTTTCTTTCTTTTTTTTAGATGGAACTGTCGCCCGCCCAGCATCGGGTCGTTTTCCGTTGCTCTCTCCTCTCCCACTTCACTGACGGTGGCCCCATGGCCCCCCGCATGCCTGACCCGGCCAAACTACTTTGACTTCCCAAGTCCCCAACGCGCTGCAGCCTCTAGGCCCGGTCCACATACGCAAAATGGCACCCGCCCGCAACTTGGTGAGCCGAGGGCCCGCTCCACGCCGCAGCACAAGCGCACGCAACCGCTTTCCATCCAGTGCCGTCCGATCCTGCAGCTCCCCACCACGAACGACCACACGGCTCACGGGCATCGCGTGGTCGCCTGCCTGTCCTGGCTGTCCCCTCCTTCCTTATCGCGGCTGTTGCGCGCAGGGATCTGTAGACACGGACCACACAGTCAGAAGAGCCTAGAAACACGGTGGGCCACAAGACGCAGCGGCACAACGTGGTATGGACCGAGTCCACCGCGGCGCAGAGCGCGCGGGGCAAGGCATGCTGCTGGCCCAAGTTAATTACTCCCAATAATAACCATTAACCAACCATTAATATATTTTCTACATATGGAATTTCCAGCTACCTTGAACCTGATCCGTCCACTCGCGTACAGCTTTCAGTCCAGACGGGCCCGCTGATTACTCCAGCGAGAAGAAAATATGCACCCTAGTTAACCTAATCCAGCACCGTTCGGCGGCGGCGCATATAGATCTCCGAAGCGAAACGCGAAGCAGCAAAACGCACCGTGAGCGACTGACATGCGGGACCAGCACGCAGCGTGGACCCGGCAAACGCAGAGGGAGGCGTGTCGTTCTTCCCCTTCCGTTTTAATTTCAGCGCAGCGCAGAGACGCGTCAAACTCGGGGAGCCGGATATTCAATACGGATGGGCCAGAGAGCTCAGGGCAGGGGCAGGGGCAGGGGCGTAATATCCCCCATCGGCCAAAGAAAGCAGCAGGGTCGCCCTAGAAACGGGAAGCATCCAAGGATGGCATCCACCCAAATCCGCTGGGATCTTTTCTCTCCTCCTCGAGCCGCTCACCGACAGGCAGCGCGCTCATCCCGCGCCTCACGCCACGGCGCGCCAGGCCATCACGGCTCGCGCCGCCACCGGTCGCGTTACCCCACCCACCACTCGCGCTGCGCGGCGCAACTTGCCAAAAAGAAAAGCGAAAGGGAGCAGCTGTACTCCGCCATCGCATCGCATCCTCACCCACCCACCCACCGCGGCCTCCCCCTTTTACTCTTCTCAACGAAAAATCAAGGCTCCGCGAGGCGAAAGCTAGCCACGGAAGGGGACCCACCTAGCAGAGGGACGCAGCTCGGGCCTCGTTGGTAGACCGGCACGGAGCACACCACCGTGAACCAGAGACACAGCAGCGCAAGGCGAAGCCTCGGTAGCCAAAAATTGCTAAATAACTCCAAAGCCCATTTGCTATAGGAGGGAGGGAGCCATCGCTGCAACCACAGCCATTTCACCTATCTCAAAGCAGGTAGCGCCCGCGCAGAACCGCCGGCAGGGCAGAGCCGGCGGCCAGTCATCATCAGTAAGAAGCACACAGCACAGACAGACAGTTCAACCAGGGCAAAGTATAAAATTTTCAAATGCAGGCAACGGCTACTAGGGGCATTTCAAAGGGGGCCATTTCCCGGGCTTTCTCTTGGAGGGAAACCTGACAATGTGCAGCCTATACTGGCAATTGTAACAGGAATTTCAAAGGATGGAGGGAAACCCCCTGGGGTGTTGTAACTACCATTTCAAATTATGGAGGGAAAACTCAGCAAGGGTGCAGGCAAAGAGGGAAGCTGGTTCACTGACTACAACTCCATTTTCCCTCCTAAAATCTGCTGTTTAAAAAGGAGGGTGAAGCCCTCCCCAAACCAAAGTCTTTACAAGAAAAACGGCTAAGGAAAACAGGGGGAAACCCACCATTTCTGTTTTGCTGCTGCTGCTGCTGCTGCTCCTGATTACTTCTTTCTACCTGAGAAGAAGGGGTGAGGAAGGGGATGATCCATGTACAATGGTCACTGGTGCTTGAACGGCCTCGGGTCTTCATTATCATCATCCTCATCGTCGCTGCCGCTGCCTGATGGGTCATCATCCCTCTTCCGCTTGGTACCCTGCGAGGACGACGGCTGGTCTGCACCACCCTCGTCGTCATCATCATCAACCTCGTCTCTGTCTTCATCAACATCATCAGGGTCAGCAATATCAAAGTCCCCTGGACTTCCAACAGCCACGGCTTGGGGCGTCACAATTGGTTGAACAAGATATTCTGTGTCTTCATCCTGAGCAAATGAAAAACCAACAGGCTTAAACAATGCTTAAGTTCATGACATGCTAAAGGTAACTAATCTTCTAGCAGACAAAATCAGTTAATCGTAACTAAATCGACAGTATAACCAGAACAAAACAAATAAACAATATGTTGAGATATAAACCTGAAGATAACAGCATAACATGACTTGAGTAGTAAAAGAAACAAATTAGCATATAACCTTGCAAAAGAGTACATGATTAATACTAATAAAATAACAGAAAATATACCACCTAATAAACAAGATAATGGCCATTATTGAAGCTAATTTTGAAGGAAAAATTGTAGAAGAAACAAATATGAGGAGAATTCCATCTTACTAAACATGCATCAGGTGATACATCTGTTTAAGCCCACAAATAAATACATGATGTACTAGAAGCACTAAAATGTCAAGAACTAAGCCAGATATGATGTACATGTAGATGGATATGATATTAGGTCCTAGGAACATAGGGAAAGACATGCTTAACTGATGTATCCAAAATCCCAAATCTTCGATTATTCCCAAATTGTAACACAAGCTAGACAGTCACTAATTTTAACATTCGGATATGTAAAGTCTTAGGTCAACAACATCAGGAACTAAATCTACTTCCAGAAAGATGAAGAAATCAGAATCCCCAAGCTTCTAAAACTACAAGATCTGTCATAATCATTTTGACACACTCCTGGTCATTTTGAGGGCACAGAGCTTTCACATCACATAATATGTTAACAAAAATGTTCAAGCAATATCTTGGGAGCATGATTGCCTTAAATATCCATTTGAGCAAATTTCGTTAAAATAACTTTTCCACAATATATTTTATACACAAGGTGTTCACCTAACCTACCACAAAAAGAAACAAGATTACGAGTGGGGATCTGACATATGAAGTACTCTACTTTGGTAGCCCCAAAACTATGCATTGCCCACAAATCAGCAAACTTAACAAGCACACATAACTAATGCATGAACTGGTAAATATCGTAACTGAAAAACTAGCCACAGTTGAAATATACCTGCAATATAGTAGGGTGGTAGTCAATAGTTATCTTGCTAAACAATATGACTAGAACAATCACCCACAAACTGAACATGCAGAAATTGCAATAAGGTAAAACACTTCAAAGGCTAGCAGGAAATTGTTTTATACCTCATCATCAGCATCGTCATCATCGTTGTCCTCCTCATAAACCCTACTATCCTCCAATCTTTCCTCGTCTTCCTCTCCGATCTCACCATTCTCATCCTCATCATCACCTTCACCTTGCTCATGTCCATCGATCTCTTCTCCAACGCCCCCCACCGCCATAGCAACCCTCCCACTACTCTCTGGCTCAGCCTCCTCACCATCATCATCCTCAACCTCCTCCTCATCATCATCATCCTCATCGATGCCATCCTCCTCATCATCACTACTGGGCACGTCAAGTACCTCAACAACAGTGTCATCTTCATCACCCTCCTCATCTATCTCCTCTCCCAAATCATCCTCCTCATACTCTTCGTCTGCATCGTCGTCGTCATCCTCCACGTCTTCATCATCCTCATCAGGGGCTACCCCAACCGCTGCAACCCTGAACCCGTTGGCCCTGTGGTGGTGCTCGGCTCCCCCATTGGGCACGACCTCGTCGGCCTCGCTCTCATCCTCATCCACATCGATCACCCCATTCACCTCCACTGGGCGCGGTGCCACGCTACCTCGCGAGTGGGAGACGCCCCCGTTTGCCACCTCGCCGCTTCCAGGATCCTCGTCATCGTCGTCCTCATCATCATCTTCTTCCTCGCCATCACCTTCGCCGTCCCCATCGTCGTCGTCGTCGTCCGACTCCGGGCGCTCGTTCTCGTCGGCGTCCATCTTGTCGAGGTACTTGAGAGTCCGGATCAACCCGAACACCCTGGATCTGTAGTCCTTGACCCGCGTGACGGGGCACTCGTAGAGGTCGAGTGAGACGAGGCGGAGGCGGGCGAGCGGCGCGAGGTCGTCCACATCTTGGATGCGATTGTTGCTGAGGTCGAGGTCGCGCAGCGAACCGAGCCCCGCCTCGACGAGGTGCTCGAGCCCGCCGGCGATGCGGTTGTCGGAGAGCGTCAGGCGCGTGAGGTTCCGCAGCCGGGGGAACCCCGCGAGCGACGCGACCCCGACGCCTGCGATCGAGAGATGCTCCAGGCTCTGGTGGCGCTCCAGTATCTCCGGCGCCGGCAAGCGCCCGTGCATGCACTTGACGGCGCCGTCGAGGGTCAGGCTCCTCGCCGGCGACGAGCTCCCCTCGCCGGCGGTGTGGAGCGCCGCCTCCACCGCCCTCTCCCACGCCTCGTCCATCTCTCTATCTCTCGCCCCTCCTCTTCCCGAAATCAAATAAATAAAAAAATCGGGGGTGTTTTGGTTGGGGAGGCTATTTGAAATACAGTGATTTATACGGGGGAGGGGTGTTTACCTCGCCATTGGAGGAAGAAGGGGGCGGCTCACGCGTCGCGCTGTGGACTCGGCGCAGGGACGGCGGGCGGGGCTTATATGGGCGACCAATGGGGGCGCTCGGATCGCGCGGCGCGGATCGCTGACGTGGCGGCATCCCAGGGGGGTGTGCTTCCTTTGAGAGGAGCGGGGGAGCGGAGAGGCGTGGTGGGCTTGGCTGATGCGGAGAACATCTTTTTCTGGTTTTCCAAAATCGTTTTCTCTTAAGGGCGAGATATTATTGGTTAATTATGCACGCGGTGCCGTGTGGCTACCTTTGGCTCTATGTGGGTAGGTCGCTGACAGGTTGGGAATGGACGTGTGGGTCCGGGGTTGAAGTCTATGGGTGTTGTTGTGCTTTAGGTTAGCTGGTACAGGCCGTCTGATTGAGAGGTGGCGGTGCGGGCCGTCGGATCGGTGGGAGTTCACGTATGAGCCGTGCTATACACACGACAAATTCAGACGACTCATGCACGATAAACTAAATTCAGCCGGACATGCGTGCATGCATCGGGACATCTGCCGCTCGATTTCCTTGTCGTGCATACATCGGCCACAAGGATCGTGCATGAATCAGTTTCGGCCCGTGTTGCCTACCCTTGCCCTTTGCACGCGTTTGATTTCGACCCGTGTTGTTTGCCACGAGACGGTTCCGGATGGTCTGGCCGCATCTGTTTGAGGTTAAACCCACATAAAAACTGCGGCTCAATATGCGGGAGCAAACAGGTAAACATCCGTTTGTTGTTCCTATTGATGCATTTTTTATTTAAATTTGGGCTACATTTGTGATGAAACGGACAGCGTGCGGACGGGCAAAACGCAAGCCCTTATCCTTCCCTGGCCCATTTGTCGGGGACACGACGCGCTCAATTTCCTTCTCAGAGCAACTCTAGCAGACCCCGCATCCCGCCGGCCCGCAAAACGTGTTTGCAGTTCGCGCAAAACCGCTTTTGCGGGCCGGCGCGGGCTGGCACAGATGCAGATCCCGCGTAATGGACCCGTAAAAAAGCATATTCACGGAATATACTTTTTTACGGTCGGCTTCTGCGGGTTCTGATCTGGCGCAGCTCCTTCCGGCCCGTAAAACATAGATTTGCAACTTAAATTGATCTAGCATAATGCTTTTCTTTGTTTGACCCCTATTAAACGTGAATGCAGTTGTCTCTAATGCATGACCCCAAAACAATAGTGGTAAACGGTAAGATACATCATAGATCATACTGTATCCAATAAAGTGTGGTTACGACGTTCGGACACACCATAACGTTGTGGTGTTTCAGGTGGCGTGAGCTGTGAAACTATTCCACATTGTTTTATATGAAGGCCAAACTCGTAACTCAAATATTTTCCTCCACGATCAGATCGTAGAAACTTTATTTTCTTCTTACGATGATTCTCCACTTCACTCTAAAATTCTTTGAACTTTTCAACTATTTCAGACTTATGTTTCATCAAGTAGATATACGCATATCTGCTCAAATCATCTGTGAATGTCAGAAAATAATGATACTTGCCACGAGCATCAATACTCATTGGATCGCATACATCGGTATGTATTATTTTCAACAAGTCAGTAGCTCATTCCATTGTTTCGGAGAACGGAGTTTTTAGTCATCTTGCCCAAAAGGCACGGTTCGCAAGCATCAAATGATTCATAATCAAGTGATTCCAAAAACCCATCAGCATGGAGTTTCTTCATGCGCTTTACACCGATATGACCCAAACGGCAGTGCCACAAATAAGTTGCACTATCATTATTAACTTTGCATCTTTTGGCATCAATACTATGAATATGTGTATCACTACGATCGAGATCCAACAAACTATTTTCATTGGGTGTATGACCATTGAAGGTTTTATTCATGTAAACAGAACAACAATTATTCTCTGACTTTAAATGAATAACTGTATTGCAATAAACATGATCAAATCATATTCATGCTCAACGCAAACGCCAAATAACATTTATTTAGGTTTAACACTAATCCCGAAAGTATAGAGGGTGTGCGATGATGATCATATCAATCTTGGAACTACTTCCAACACTCATCGTCACTTCCCCTTCAACTAGTCTTTGTTTATTTTGTAACTCCTGTTTCGAGTTACTAATCTTAGCAACCAAACAAGTATCAAATACCCAGGGGTTACTATAAACACTAGTAAGGTACACATCAATAACATGTATATCAAATATACCTATGTTCACTTTGCCATCCTTCTTATCCGCCAAATACTTGGGGTAGTTCCACTTCCAGTGACCAGTCCCTTTGCAGTAGAATCACTTAGTCTTAGGCTTAGGTCCAGACTTGGGCTTCTTCACTTGAGCAGCAACTTGCTTGTTGTTCTTCTTGAAGTTTCCCTTTCTTTCCCTTTGCCCTTTTCTTGAAACTAGTGGTCTTGTCAATCATCAACACTTGATGCTCTTTCTTGATTTCTACCTTCGTCGATTTCAACATCACGAAGAGCTCGGGAATCATTTTCGTCATCCCTTGCATACTACAGTTCATCACGAAGTTCTAGTAACTTAGTGATGGTGACTAGAGAATTCTGTCAATCACTATCTTATCTGGAAGATTAATTCCCACTTGATTCAAGCGATTGTAGTACCTAGACAATCTGAGCACAGGCTCACTAGTTGAGCGATTCTCCTCCATCTTTTAGCTATAGAACTTGTTGGAGATTTCCTATCTCTCAACTCGGGTATTTGCTTGAAATATTAACTTCAATTCCTGGAACATCTCATATGGTCCATGACGTTCAAAACGTCTTTGAAGTCCTGATTCTAAGCCGTTAAGCATGGTGCACTAAACTATCAAGTAGTCATCATTATGAGCTAGCCAAACGTTCATAACGTATGCATCTGCTCTTGCAATAGGTTTGTCACCTAGCGGTGCATCAAGGACATAATTCTTCTGTGCAGCAATGAGGATAAACCTCAGATCACGGATCCAATCCGCATCATTGCTATTAACATCTTTCAACATAGTTTTCTCTAGGAACATATCAAAATAAACATATGAAAGCAACAACGCGAGCTATTAATCTACAACATAATTTGCAAAATACTACCAGGACTAAGCTCATGATAAATTTAAGTTCAATTAATCATATTACTTAAGAACTCCCACTTAGACAGACATCTCTCTAGTCATCTAAGTGATCACGTGATCCAAATCAACTAAACTATGTCCGATCATCACGTGAGATGGAGTAGTTTTCAATGGTGAACATCACTATGTTGATCATATCTACTATATGATTCACGCTCGACCTTTCGGTCTCCGTGTTCCGAGGCCATATCTGCATATGCTAGGCTCGTCAAGTTTAACCTGAGTATTCCGCGTGTGCAAAACTGGCTTGCACCCGTTGTAGATGGACGTAGAGCTTATCACACCCGATCATCACGTGGTGTCTGGGCACGACGAACTTTGGCAACAGTGCATACTCAGGGAGAACACTTCTTGATAATTAGTGAGAGATCATCTTAAAATGCTACCGTCAATCAAAGCAAGATAAGATGCATAAAGGATAAACATCATATGCAATCAATATAAGTGATATGATATGGCCATCATCATCTTGTGCTTGTGATCTCCATCTCCGAAGCACCATCATGATCACCATCGTCACTGGCGCGACACCTTGATCTCCATCGTAGCATCGTTGTCGTCTCGCCAACTATTGCTTCTACGACTATCGCTACCGCTTAGTGATAAAGTAAAGCAATTACAGGGCGATTGCATTGCATACAATAAAGCGACAACCATATGGCTCCTGCCAGTTGCCGATAACTCGGTTACAAAACATGATCATCTCATACAATAAAATATAGCATCACGTCTTGACCATATCACATCACAACATGCCCTGCAAAAACAAGTTAGACGTCCTCTACTTTGTTGTTGCAAGTTTTACGTGGCTGCTACGGGCTGAGCAAGAACCGTTCTTACCTACGCATCAAAACCACAACGATACTTCGTCAAGTTAGTGCTGTTTTAACCTTCGCAAGGACCGGGCGTAGCCACACTCGATTCAACTAAAGTTGGAGAAACAGACACCCGCTAGTCACCTGTGTGCAAAGCACGGCGGTAAAACCAGTCTCGCGTAAGCGTATGCGTAATGTCGGTCCGGGCCGCTTCATCCAACAATACCGCTGAACCAAAGTATGACATGCTAGCAAGCAGTATGACTTGTATCGCCCACAACTCACTTGTGTTCTACTCGTGCATATAACATCTACGCATAAAACCTAGGCTCTGATGCCACTGTTGGGGAACGTAGTAATTTCAAAAAAAATCCTACGCACACACAAGATCATGGTGATGTATAGCAACGAGAGGGGGAGTGTATATTCATACCCTTGAAGATCGCTAAGCGGAAGCGTTTATCAATGCGGTTGATGTAGTCGTACGTCTTCACGATCCAACCGATCCAAGTACCGAACGCACGGCACCTCCGAGTTCTGCACACGTTCAGCTCGATGACGTCCTCGCCTTCTCGATCCAGCAAGACGAGCGAAGTAGTAGATGAGTTCTGGCAGCACGACGGCATGGTGACGGTGTTGGTGAAGTACAATATCCGCAGGGCTTCGCCTAAGCACTACGGAAACTATGACGGAGGATAAACTAGAGGGGACGGGGTTGCCGGCACACGGCTTGGTGTTTCTTGATGTCTCTTTGGTGCTAGCCGTGCCCCTCTTTTTATATGTTGATCCTTGGGGTCGAAACTTGGAGTAAAAGCCTCCACAAAGTCGGTTTCACCCGAAAGGCAAGAGTCCTTCTCGGACTCCAGGGCCAGACGCCAGGGTTCCCGGCGTCTGGACCCAGACGCCAGGGACCCTGGCGTCTGGCCCCTGGACTCCGTGAAACTTCCTTTTGCGCTTTCCAAAAACCTTGTGGGCTTTCCCCTTTGGCCCAAATAACGTGTTCTCGTACCCAAACATTTCGGGAAACATCCGGAACCCCTTCCGGTGAATTCCGGAACCCTTCCGGAGATCAAACACTATTATCCCATATATCAAACTTTATTTCCGGACCATTCCGGAGTTCCTCGTCATGTCCATGATCTTATCCGGGACTCCGAACAACATTCGGTTACCAACATACATAACTCATATAATACTATATCGTCAACGAAACGTTAAGCGTGCGGACCCTACGGGTTCGAGAACTATGTAGACATGACCGAGACACATTTCCGGTCAATAACCAATAGCGGGACCTGGATGCCCATATTGGCTCCGACATATTCTACGAAGATCTTTATCGGTCAAACCGCATAACAACATACGTTGTTCCCTTTGTCATCGGTATGTTACTTGCCCGAGATTCGATCGTCGGTATCTCAATACCTAGTTCAATCTCGTTACCGGCAAGTCTCTTTACTCGTTCCATAATACATCATCCCGCAACTAACTCATTAGTTGCAATTCTTGCAAGGCTTTAAGTGATGTGCATTACCGAGTGGGCCCAGAGATACCTCTCCGACAATCGGAGTGACAAATCCTAATCTCAAAATACGCCAACCCAACAAGTACCTTCGGAGACACCTGTAGAGCACCTTTATAATCACCCAGTTACGTTGTGACGTTTGGTAGCACACAAAGTGTTCCTCCGGTAAACGGGAGTTGCATAATCTCATAGTCATAGGAACATGTATAAGTCATGAAGAAAGCAATAGCAACATACTAAACGATCGAGTGCTAAGCTAACGGAATGGGTCATGTCAATCACATCATTCTCCTAATGATGTGATCTCGTTAATCAAATGACAACTCATGTCTATGGTTAGGAAACATAACCATCTTCGATTAACGAGCTAGTAGTCAAGTAGAGGCATACTAGTGACACTATGTTTGTCTATGTATTCACACATGTATTATGTTTCCGGTTAATACAATTCTAGCATGAATAATAAACATTTATCATGATATAAGGAAATAAATAATAAATTTATTATTGCCTCTAGGGCATATTTCCTTCAGTCTCCCACTTGCACTAGAGTCAATAATCTAGTTCACATCGCCATGCGATTTAACACCAATATTCACATCTGTATGTGATTAATACCCATAGTTCACATCATGATGTGATCAACACCCAGAGGGTTACTAGAGTCAATAATCTAGTTCACATCGTTATGTGATTAACAACCAAAGAGTACTAAGGTATGATCATGTTTTGCTCGTGAGAGAAGTTTAGTCAACGGGTCTGTCACATTCAGAGTCGTATGTATTTTGCAAATATCTATGTCTACAATGCTTTGCACGGAGCTACTCTAGCTAATTGCTCCCACTTTCAATATGTATCTAGACCGAGACTTAGAGTCATCTAGATTAGTGTCAAAACTTGCATCGACGTAACCCTTTACGACGAACCTTTTATCACTTCCATAATCGAGAAACATATCCTTATTCCACTAAGGATAATTTTGACCGTTGTCCATTGATCTACTCCTAGATCACTATTGCACTCCCTTGCCAAGCTTAGTGGTAGGGTATGCAATAGATCTGGTACACAGCATGGCATACTTTATAGAACCTATGGCTGATGCATAGGGAATGACTTTCATTCTCTTTCTATCTTCTGCCGTGGTCGGGTTTTGAGTCTTACTCAATCTCACACCTTGTAACACAGGAAAGAACTCTGTCTTTAACTGTTCCATTTTGAACTACTTCAAAATCTTGTCAAGGTATGTATTCATTGAAAAACTTATCAAGCGTCTTGATCTATCTCTATATATCTTGATGCTCAATATATAAGCAGCTTCACCGAGGTCCTTCATCGAAAAACTCTTATTCAAGTACCCCTTTATGCTATCCAGAAATTCTATATCATTTCCAATCAACAATATGTCATCCACATATAATATTAGAAATGCTACAAAGTTCCCACTCACTTTCTTGTAAATACAGGCTTCTCCAAAAGTCTGTATAAAACCATATGCTTTGATCAACTCATCAAAGCGTATATTCCAACTCTGAGATGCTTGCACCAGTCCATTGATGGATCGCTGGAGCTTGCACATTTTGTTAGCACCTTTAGGATTGACAAAACCTTATGGTTGTATCATATACAACTCTTCTTTAATAAATCCATTAAGGAATGCAGTTTTGACATCCTTTTGCCAGATTTTCATAAAATGTGGCAATTGCTAACATGATTTGGACAGACTTAAGCATCGATACGAGTGAGAAAATCTCATTGTATTCAACACCTTGAACTTATCGAAAACCTTTTTGCGACAAGTCGAGATTTGTAGATAGTAACACTACTATCAGCATCTGTCTTCCTCTTGAAGATCCATTTATTTTCTATGGCTTGCCGATCATCCGACAAGTCCACCAAAGTCCATACTTTGTTCTCATACATGGATCATATCTCAGATTTTATGGCCTCAAGCCATTTCACGGAATCTGGGCTCATCATCGCTTCCTCATAGTTCGTAGGTTCATCATGGTCTAGTAACATGACTTCCAGAACACGATTACCGTACCACTCTGGTGCGGATCTTACTCTGGAAGACCTACGAGGTTTGGTAGCAACTTGATCTGAAGTTTCATGATCATCATCACTAACTTCCTCACTAATTGGTGTGGGAATCACTGGAACTGATTTCTGTGATGAACTACTTTCCAATAAGGGAGAAGGTATAATTACCTCATCAAGTTCTACTTTCCTCCCACTCACTTCTTTCGAGAGAAACTCCTTCTCTAGAAAGGATCCATTCTTAGCAATGAATGTTTTGCCTTCGGATCTGTGATAGAAGGTGTACCCAACAGTTTCCTTTGGGTATTCTATGAAGACGCACTTCTCCGATTTGGGTTCGAGCTTATCAGGTTGAAAACCTTTTTCATATAAGCATTGTAACTCCAAACTTTAAGAAACGACAGCTTAGGTTTACTGCTAAACCATAGTTCATACGGTGTCGTCTCAACGGATTTAGATGGTGCCCTATTAAATGTGAATGCAGCTGTCTCTAATGCATGACCCCAAAACAATAGTGGTAAATCGGTAAGATACATCATAGATCACACCGTATCCAATAAAGTGTGGTTACGACGTTCGGACACACCATAACATTGTGGTGTTTCAGGTGGCGTGAGCTGTGAAACTATTCCACATTGTTTTATATGAAGGCCAAACTCGTAACTCAAATATTTTCCTCCACGATCAGATCGTAGAAACTTTATTTTCTTGTTACGATGATTCTCCACTTCACTCTAAAATTCTTTGAACTTTTCAACTATTTCAGACTTATGTTTCATCAAGTAGATATACGCATATTTGCTCAAATCATCTGTGAAGGTCAGAAAATAATGATACTTGCCACGAGCATCAATACTCATTGGATCGCATACATCAGTATGTATTATTTGCAACAAGTCAGTAGCTCGTTCCATTGTTTCGGAGAATGGAGTTTTTAGTCATCTTGCCCAAAAGGCACGGTTCGCAAGCATCAAATGATTCATAATCAAGTGATTCCAAAAACCCATCAGCATGGAGTTTCTTCATGCGCTTTACACCGATATGACCCAAACGGCAGTGCCACAAATAAGTTGCACTATCATTATTAACTTTGCATCTTTTGGCATCAATATTATGAATATGTGTATCACTACGATCGAGATCCAACAAACTATTTTCATTGGGTGTATGACCATTGAAGTTTTATTCATGTAAACAGAACAACAATTATTCTCTGACTTTAAATGAATAACTGTATTGCAATAAACATGATCAAATCATATTCATGCTCAACGCAAACGCCAAATAACATTTATTTAGGTTTAACACTAATCCCGAAAGTATAGGGGGTGTGCGATGATGATCATATCAATCTTGGAACTACTTCCAACACTCATCGTCACTTCCCCTTCAACTAGTCTTTGTTTATTCTGTAACTCCTGTTTCGAGTTACTAATCTTAGCAACCAAACAAGTATCAAATACCCAGGGGTTACTATAAACACTAGTAAGGTACACATCAATAACATGTATATCAAATATACCTATGTTCACTTTGCCATCCTTCTTATCCGCCAAATACTTGGGGTAGTTCCACTTCCAGTGACCAGTCCCTTTGCAGTAGAATCACTTAGTCTTAGGCTTAGGTCCAGACTTGGGCTTCTTCACTTGAGCAGCAACTTGCTTGTTGTTCTTCTTAAAGTTTCCCTTTCTTTCCCTTTGCCCTTTTCTTGAAACTAGTGGTCTTGTCAATCATCAACACTTGATGCTCTTTCTTGATTTCTACCTTCGTCGATTTCAACATCACGAAGAGCTCGGGAATCATTTTCGTCAT
The DNA here is from genome assembly GCF_002162155.2 of Triticum dicoccoides. NCBI lineage: Eukaryota > Viridiplantae > Streptophyta > Magnoliopsida > Poales > Poaceae > Triticum > Triticum dicoccoides. The sequence goes on from NC_041383.1 coordinate 194,202,653, forward strand.
CCCTTGCATACTACAGTTCATCACGAAGTTCTAGTAACTTAGTGATGGTGACTAGAGAATTCTGTCAACCACTATCTTATCTGGAAGATTAATTCCCACTTGATTCAAGCGATTGTAGTACCTAGACAATCTGAGCACAGGCTCACTAGTTGAGCGATTCTCCTCCATCTTTTAGCTATAGAACTTGTTGGAGATTTCCTATCTCTCAACTCGGGTATTTGCTTGAAATATTAACTTCAATTCCTGGAACATCTCATATGGTCCATGACGTTCAAAACGTCTTTGAAGTCCCGATTCTAAGCCGTTAAGCATGGTGCACTAAACTATCAAGTAGTCATCATTATGAGCTAGCCAAACATTCATAACGTCTGCATCTGCTCTTGCAATAGGTTTGTCACCTAGCGGTGCATCAAGGACATAATTCTTCTGTGCAGCAATGAGGATAAACCTCAAATCACGGATCCAATCCGCATCATTGCTACTAACATCTTTCAACATAGTTTTCTCTAGCAACATATCAAAATAAACATATGAAAGCAACAACGCGAGCTATTGATCTACAACATAATTTGCAAAATACTACCAGGACTAAGCTCATGATAAATTTAAGTTCAATTAATCATATTACTTAAGAACTCCCACTTAGACAGACATCTCTCTAGTCATCTAAGTGATCACGTGATCCAAATCAACTAAACCATGTCCGATCATCACGTGAGATGGAGTAGTTTTCAATGGTGAACATCACTATGTTGATCATATCTACTATATGATTCACGCTCGACCTTTCGGTCTCCGTGTTCCGAGGCCATATCTGCATATGCTAGGCTCGTCAAGTTTAACCTGAGTATTCGGCGTGTGCAAAACTGGCTTGCACCCGTTGTAGATGGACGTAGAGCTTATCACACCCGATCATCACGTGGTGTCTGGGCACGACGAACTTTGGCAACAGTGCATACTCAGGGAGAACACTTCTTGATAATTAGTGAGAGATCATCTTAAAATGCTACCGTCAATCAAAGCAAGATAAGATGCATAAAGGATAAACATCATATGCAATCAATATAAGTGATATGATATGGCCATCATCATCTTGTGCTTGTGATCTCCATCTCCGAAGCACCATCATGATCACCATCGTCACCGGCGCGACACCTTGATCTCCATCGTAGCATCGTTGTCGTCTCGCCAACTATTGCTTCTACGACTATCGCTACCGCTTAGTGATAAAGTAAAGCAATTACAGGGCGATTGCATTGCATACAATAAAGCGACAACCATATGGCTCCTGCCAGTTGCCGATAACTCGGTTACAAAACATGATCATCTCATACAATAAAATATAGCATCACGTCTTGACCATATCACATCACAACATGCCCTGCAAAAACAAGTTAGACGTCCTCTACTTTGTTGTTGCAAGTTTTACGTGGCTGCTACGGGCTGAGCAAGAACCGTTCTTACCTACGCATCAAAACCACAACGATACTTCGTCAAGTTAGTGTTGTTTTAACCTTCGCAAGGACCGGGCGTAGCCACACTCGATTCAACTAAAGTTGGAGAAATAGACACCCGCTAGTCACCTGTGTGCAAAGCACGGCGGTAAAACCAGTCTCGCGTAAGCGTACGTGTAATGTCGGTCCGGGCCGCTTCATCCAACAATACCGCTGAACCAAAGTATGACATGCTAGTAAGCAGTATGACTTGTATCGCCCACAACTCACTTGTGTTCTACTCGTGCATATAACATCTAAGCATAAAACCTAGGCTCTGATGCCACTGTTGGGGAACGTAGTAATTTCAAAAAAAAATCCTACGCACACGCAAGATCATGGTGATGTATAGCAACGAGAGGGGGAGTGTATATTCATACCCTTGAAGATCGCTAAGCGGAAGCGTTTATCAACGCGGTTGATGTAGTCGTATGTCTTCACGATCCAACCGATCCAAGTACCGAACGCACGACACCTCCGAGTTCTGCACACGTTCAGCTCGATGACGTCCTCGCCTTCTCGATCCAGCAAGACGGGCGAAGTAGTAGATGAGTTCCGGCAACACGACGGCATGGTGACGGTGTTGGTGAAGTACAATATCCGCAGGGCTTCGCCTAAGCACTACGGAAACTATGACGGAGGATAAACTAGAGGGGACGGGGTTGCCGGCACACGGCTTGGTGTTTCTTGATGTCTCTTTGGTGCTAGCCCTGCCCCTCTTTTTATATGTTGAGCCTTGGGGTCGAAACTTGGAGTAAAAGCCTCCACAAAGTCGGTTTCACCCGAAAGGCAAGAGTCCTTCTCGGACTCCAGGGCCAGACGCCAGGGTTCCCGGCGTCTGGACCCAGACGCCAGGGACCCTGGCGTCTGGCCCCTGGACTCCGTGAAACTTCCTTTTGCGCTTTCCAAAAACCTTGTGGGCTTTCCCCTTTGGCCCAAATAACGTGTTCTCGTACCCAAACATTTCGGGAAACATCCGGAACCCCTTCCGATGAATTCCGGAACCCTTCCGGAGATCAAACACTATTATCCCATATATCAAACTTTATTTCCGGACCATTCCGGAGTTCCTCGTCATGTCAATGATCTCATCCGAGACTCCGAACAACATTCGGTTACCAACATACATAACTCATATAATACTATATCGTCAACGAAACATTAAGCGTGCGGACCCTACGGGTTCGAGAACTATGTAGACATGACCGAGACACGTTTCCGGTCAATAACCAATAGCGGGACCTGGATGCCCATATTGGCTCCCACATATTCTACGAAGATCTTTATCGGTCAAACCGCATAGCAACATACGTTGTTCCCTTTGTCATCGGTATGTTACTTGCCCGAGATTCGATCGTCGGTATCTCAATACCTAGTTCAATATCGTTACCGGCAAGTCTCTTTACTCGTACCATAATACATCATCCCGCAACTAACTCATTAGTTGCAATGCTTGCAAGGCTTTAAGTGATGTGCATTACCGAGTGGGCCCAGAGATACCTCTCCGACAATCGGAGTGACAAATCCTAATCTCAAAATACGCCAACCCAACAAGTACCTTCAGAGACACCTGTAGAGCACCTTTATAATCACCCAGTTACGTTGTGACATTTGGTACACACAAAGTGTTCCTCCGGTAAACATGTATAAGTCATGAAGAAAGCAATAGCAACATACTAAACGATCAAGTGCTAAGCTAACGGAATGGGTCATGTCAATCACATCATTCTCCTAATGATGTGACCCCGTTAATCAAATGATAACTCATGTCTATGGTTAGGAAACATAACCATCTTCGATTAACGAGCTAGTCAAGTAGAGGCATACTAGTGACACTATGTTTGTCTATGTATTCACACATGTATTATGTTTCCGGTTAATACAATTCTAGCATGAATAATAAACATTTATCATGATATAAGGAAATAAATAATAACTTTATTATTGCCTCTAGGGCATATTTCCTTCAGGCAGCAACCGGCGGCCGGAAAAAGCCAAATCCGGCGGCCCACGATGAAGTGTCGCAGATCTGCAAATCCGGCGGCCCACCGACGTAGGGGGGAAGGGAGGGGAGGCCTCATGCGCATGGCGGCCTTCCTGCGTGCTCCTGCCAGCTGCTGTCACTGGAATCTTGAGCGGTGGCCGGCGGCGGCGTGAGGGGGAGAGGAGAGGTGGTTGGTGGGAGAAAGTGCGGGATGAAATGTCCCCCCGCCAACCGCTTTCGCTTATATGCAGGGCACCGCAGCCGCGAGGGGGAACCCGCATTTTCCCGGGTTGGGGTCGGGATTTTGCCGCACCCCCTAAAAAAATTTGCGGACCGGGGCGGGATGCGGGGTCTGATCGGGCTGGTTTTTCCGCCCCGACCCACATTTTGGCGGTTATTTTACGGGTCAGGGCGGGATGCGGGGTCTGCTAGAATTGCTCTCATTCCCAAAAATCCTCCCGCGCTTCTTCTCCCCTCCCTCCTACATGGTCGGCGCCCCGAAAAAACTCACCGACCAGGCCACCGCCAACTTGTTAGGGCATATTTTCCCCTTAGTGGTTTTGGTGATTGATGACAATGCTTTTGCGGACTAATAGTGTGTATTGAGCATTTTAGATAATCTATCATATGGCACAAGACGATTCGTGCCCCTCAGAGCTATTACAAAGACGGTGTTTTTCCTTCGTTTCATTTTTGGTGGTTTTGAGTCGTAGGAAAACTGTACTATTAAGAGGGAATTCATTTCAAAAAGGTTTTGGTGGAATCAACACGTACATAGTCCTCTGGCACCCTCTTTTCTTCCCAGGAACTGAGCTTATCCTTTCCCGGTGCTTGGGCTTTCCAGAGCATCTTAAGCAGTAGTACCATTCTGCTCAGCAATAGTACCGCTCCAGCGGTACTGTCGCAGTTCAGTGCTATCCTCACTCCCACTTGTTTTTTTATGTTCTGTAAATGGGCGGTAGTAGAGCGGTAGTTCAGCGCGGTAGTACCGCTCCAGCAATACTACGGCCCTGATTACCACCCCACTACCACAGGTTTACTAGGCATACTTCAGCTAAGCGAAAGTACCGCTCCAACGGAGCGGTAGTACCACACAAAATACAGCTTGTTTTTGCTTTCTAGATAGCTCCGTCCCTCGAGCGAAAGTAGAGTGGCAGTTGCTAGCGGTAGTACCACCCTAGGTGGTAGTACCGCCCTGGGCGGCACTACCACCCTGCCTTTCTCTTCTACCGCTGGTTCCAATTGTTGTTCAATACCAAGCCAAAGTACTGATGGTGGGAGAGGTACTACCACTCCGGCGACACTACTGCCTCCTTGACCTGCTCAGTTGAACGCAACACATGGAAGTTCCATGCTTACCTCTTATGCACGGGTTGTGGGTGCATAACGGTTGGATCTCCTTCCCCACTATATAAGGGAGTCATCTTCCCCAACTTGACTTACCTCTTCCTCCCCCAAGCTTCATTGTTGCTCACAAGCTCATTTTCGCCCAATCTCTCTCCCTAGAAAATGAAACTTGTTGATACTTTAGAGATTGGTTGAGAAGGCCTAAATCTACACTTCCACCAAGAGAAATTTGATTCCCCCCACTAATCCCTTGCGGATCTTGCTACTCTTGGGTGTTTGAGGACCCTAGACGATGGAGATCACCTCGGAGCCACATTCCATTATGGTGAAGCTCTGTGGTGGTGTTGGGAGCCTCCAATTCGGTTGTGGGGAGAGCCCCAGCCTTGTTTGTAAAGGTCTGGTTGCCGCCTTAAGGGGCACCACTAGTGGAATCACGGCATCTCGCATTGTGTGAGGGTGTGAGGAGAATACAGTGTCCCTAGTGGCTTCTTGCGGAGCATTGTGCCTCCACACCGCTCCAACGGAGTCGTACTTCCCCTCAGAGGGAAGGACTTCGGTAACACATCCTCATCTTCACCGGCTCCACTTATGATTACTTCTTACCTTTACTTTATGCAAGCTTTACTTGTGTTGTATCATTGGATTGCTTGTGTTGTTTTTGTTGCTAGCATCATATAGGTTGCTCACCTAGTTGCATATCTAGACAACCTATTTGTTGCTAAACTTAATTTGTTAAGAAAAGCTAAAAATTGGTAGTTGCCTATCCCCCCCCCCTAGTCAACCATATCGATCATTTTAATTGGTATCAGAGTCTCGTCTCTTTATTTAGGGTTTCACCACTCGAAGAGTATGGTTGACGACGGTGGTGGTGTTGATGAAGTACCTGAGGCCATGGAGTTGAATTTGGTCACCCGAGGTGACTTAAATGAAGCTATGGCTTCACTTAAGACGTCTATGACGGCCGAAGTCAAGTCCATACTTAAAGAACTCCTTGAGGTCAGTGGGGTCATAGTGCGCGAGAATGAAATCCAAACTTTTAAGTGAATGATTCAGTGAGGTCGTAATGTTGCATGCACTTATATGCGATGAAGGGAGCGAGCTCAGTATTATGGACATATTGATCAAATTCTTCTTTGATACTCGCGCCTATCATAAACTCGTCACACGACCACTGCCAAGATTTAGTATCAGAATCTGCACCGAGCCTACCCTTAGTTCAACATAAGCCTGTCGTATCGAGCTCTCACTCAATGATCCCTCCGAGGACCTCCTCCTCGAAGAACTCCTCCTAAAGAAGTTCATGTATCATACAAACAAATTTCTGATTTTTTGGGTCACAAAATGATATCAATAAAACTTCACAAGATTGATAGCAACTACTCGTATGGATGTCTAGAGGTTATATAAAGCATTAAAACTACTTGGAACTCAAAGAATTCAACATGCAAGCTCATTTTCAATAGCACCAAGAGCAGCTAATTATGCAAAATATAATCCACTAGAGCAAAAACTAATTGGAGCAATGGACGAGTCACATACCAAGGAGCAATCCCCCAAAACAGTTTCAGAAACGGAGCTTCGAGCAAAGAGATCGAAAATCGCAGGTTTGAGAGCAAGAACGTGAGAGAGAGAGAGAGCTACCAAGATTTTTTTAGAGGTAAGGGACGATGTGAGATGAAGGAATAAGTGAGGGGGTCCCTATGGTGTCGGGGGGATGAACCCCGGGCAGGCTCTTCAAAAATAGTGGGGCCCGCATCGCCCCTCAAGACCGGCATGCGCCTGGCCGGGTCGTTCGACCCGGCAAGGCCCGCAGCCCGGCCAAACTCGCCGACCCGGCAAGGTACGTCGACCTGGCCTCAACAACTGGCGCAAGGCAGCCGAACCCGGCACGACCAAGGCATCCCCAACAAGCCGACCCCACCAGTGGCGTGCGCTGCAATCCAGCCACGGGTCAAGCTCCCGTCCCATCCAGGTCGTATGATGGGACGAGACCTCAATCACCGATGACCAAGACAATAGTGTTTCCACCCATGCCTATGGTCAGTCGGAGCATGGAAACAGTGCCCCTTACCTACCCGCTGACCAGGGCTGGCGTGGCAACAGTGCTCCCGCCCTCACCGCTGATGACAGCAAGCGGCAGCCTGACAGAGAGCACTGTACACGACTCGACTCAGCCACGCCCTAACGATCAACAAGACGGCGCATAGTCCCCCTAGGCACGTGGGGCCTGTGTTGGGGAACGTAGCAGAAATTCAAATATTTTCCTACGAATCACCAAGATCTATCTATGGAGAGACCAGCAACGAGTAGAAAGGAGAGGAGAGTTTGCATCTACATACCCTTGTAGATCGCTAAGCGGAAGCGTTCAAGTGAACGGGGTTGATGGAGTCGTACTCGTCGTGATTCAGATCACCGATGATCAAGTGCCGAACGGACGGCACCTCCGCGTTCAACACACGTACAGCCCGGTGACGTCTCCCACGCCTTGATCCAGCAAGGGGAGAGGGAGAGGTTGAGGAAGACTCCATCCAGCAGCAGCACAACGGCGTGGTGATGATGGAGGAGCGTGGCAATCCTGCAGGGCTTCACCGAGCACCTACGGGAGAGGAGGAGGTGTCACGGGAGGGAGGGAGACAACCAAAGGCCTTAGGTATGATTGCTCCTCCTTTTCCCCACTATATATAGGGCCAAGGGAGAGGGGGGAGGCGCAGCCTTGCCCCCTCCTCCAAGGAAGGGGTGCGGCTAAGGATGGGGAGGAGTCCATCCTCCCCAAGGCACCTCGGAGGTGCCTTCCCCCTTTAGGACTCTTCCCTCTCCAAGTTTCCTTGCGCATGGGCCTCTTGGGGCTGGTGCCCTTGGCCCATGTAGGCCAAGGCGCACCCCCTACAGCCCATGTGGCCCCCCGGGGCAGGTGGCCCCACCCGGTGGGCCCCCGGGACCCTTCCGGTGGTCCCGGTACAATACCGATGACCCCGAAACTTGTCCCGATGGCCGAAACAGGACTTCCTATATATAAATCTTTACCTCCGGACCATTCCGGAACTCCTCGTGACGTCTGGGATCTCATCCGGGACTCCGAACAACATTCGGTAACCACATACAAGCTTCCTTTATAACCCTAGCGTCATCGAACCTTAAGTGTGTAGACCCTACGGGTTCGGGAGACATGCAGACATGACCGAGACGTTCTCCAGTCAATAACCAACAGCGGGATCTGGATACCCATGTTGGCTCCCACATGTTCCACGACGATCTCATCGGATGAACCACGATGTCAAGGACTCAATCGATCCCGTATTCAATTCCCTTTGTCTATCGGTATTTTACTTGCCCGAGATTCGATCGTCGGTATACCGATACCTTGTTCAATCTCGTTACCGGCAAGTCACTTTACTCGTTCCGTAACACATCATCCCGTGATCAACTCCTTGGTCACATTGCGCATATGATGATGTCCTACCGAGTGGGCCCAGAGATACCTCTCCGTTTACACGGAGTGACAAATCCCAGTCTCGATCCGCATAAAACAATAGATACTTTCGGAGATACCTGTAGTGCACCTTTATAGTCACCCAGTTACGTTGTGACGTTTGATACACCCAAAGCACTCCTACGGTATCCAGGAGTTACACGATCTCATGGTCAAAGGAAGAGATACTTGACATTGGCAAAGCTCTAGCAAACGAACTACGATCTTTGTGCTATGCTTAGGATTGGGTCTTGTCCATCTCATCATTCTCCTAATGATGTGATCCCGTTATCAACGACATCCAATGTCCATAGCCAGGAAACCATGACTATCTGTTGATCACAACGAGCTAGTCAACTAGAGGCTCACTAGGGACATATTGTGGTCTATGTATTCACACGTGTATTACGATTTCCGGATAATACAGTTATAGCATGAATAAAAGACAATTATCATGAACAAGGAAATATAATAATAATACTTTTATTATTGCCTCTAGGGCATATTTTCAACAGTCTCCCACTTGCACTAGAGTCAATAATCTAGTTCACATCGCCATGTGATTAACACTCACAGGTCACATCGCCATGTGACTAATACCCAAGAGTTTACTAGAGTCAGTAGTCTAGTTCACATCACTATGTGATTAACACTCAATGAGTTTTATGTTTGATCATGTTGCTTGTGAGAGAGGTTTTAGTCAACGGGTCTGAACCTTTCAGATTCGTGTGTTCTTTACAAATCTCTATGTCATCTCCTAGATGTAGCTACCACGCTCTATTTGGAGCTATTCCAAACAACTGTTCTACTTGGAGCTATTCTAAATTATTGCTCCATTATATGTATCCGGTCTCTCCACTCAGAGCTATCCGGATAGGTGTCAAGCTTGCATCATCGTAACCTTTACGACGAACTCTTTTACCACCTCCATAATCGAGAAAATTCCTTAGTCCACTAGTTACCAAGGATAACTTTGACCGCTGTCATGTGAGCCATTCTTGGATCACTCTTGTACCCCTTGAATGACTCATGGCAAGGCACACTTCAGGTGCGGTACACAGCATAGCATACTGAAGAGCCTACGTCTTAAGCATAGGGGACGACCTTCGTCCTTTCTCTCTATTCTGCCGTGGTCGAGCTTTAAGTCTTAACTTCGTACCTTACAACTCAGGCAAGAACTCCTTCTTTGACTGGTCCATCTTGAACACCTTCAAGATCATGTTAAGGTATGTGCTCATTTGAAAGTATTATTAAGCATTTTGATCTATCCTTATAGATCTTGATGCTCAATGTTCAAGTAGCTTAATCCAGGCTTTCCATTGAAAAACACCTTTCAAATAACCCTATATGCTTTCTAGAAATTCTACATCATCTCTGATCATCAATATGTCAACAACATATACTCATCAGAAATTCTATAGTGCTCCCACTCACTTCTTTGGAAATACAAGTTTCTCATAAACTTTGTACAAACCCAAAATCTTTGATCGTCATCAAAGCATACATTCCAACTCCGAGATGCTTACTCCAGTCCTTAAAAGGATTGCTGGAGCTAGCATACCTTTTAGCATCCTTAGGATCGACAAAACTTTTCTGATTGTATTGCATACAACCTTTCCTTACGAAAAATAGTAAGGAAACTTGTCTTGACATCCATCTGCCAGATTTCATAAATGCAGCTAATGCTAACATGATTCCGACGGACTTTAAGCATCGCTACGGATGAGAAAATCTCATCGTAGTCAACTCCTTGAACTTGTGAAAAACTTTTCGCCACAAGTCGAGCTTCATGGACGGTGACATTACCATCTACGTCCGTCTTCTTCTTAAAGATCCATTTATCTTAATGGCTTGCCGATCATTGGGCAAGTCCACCAAAGTCCATGGATCCGTTCTCGGATTTTATGGCCTCGAGCCATTTATCGGAATCCGGGCCCACCATCGCTTCTCCATAGCTCGTAGGTTCATTGTTGTCTAGCAACATGACCTTCAAGACAGGATTACGTACCACTCTGAAGTAGTACGCATCCTTGTCATCCTACGAGGTTTGGGAGTGACTTGATCCGAAGTTTCATGATCAATATCATAAGCTTCCACTTCAATTGGTGTAGGTGCCACAGGAACAACTCCCTGTGCCCTGTCACACACTAGTTGAAGAGACGGTTCTATAACCTCATCAAGTCTCCACCATTCTCCCACTCAATTCTTTCGAGAGAAACTTTTCCTCGAGAAAGGACCCGATTCTAGAAACAATCCATATTGCTTTCGGATCTGAATTAGGAGGTATACCCAACTGTTTTGGGTTTCCTATGAAGATGCATTTTATCCGCTTTGGGTTCGAGCTTATCAACCTGAAACTTTTTCATATAAGCGTCGCAGCCCCAAACTTTCAAGAAACGACAACTTAGGTTTCTCTAAACCATAATTCATACGGTGTCATCTCAACGGAATTACGTGGTGCCCTATTTAAAGTGAGTGTGGTTGTCTCTAATGCCTAACCCATGGACAATAGTGGTAATTCGATAAGAGACATCATGGTACGCACCATATCCAATAGGGTGCAACTATGGTGTTCGGACACACCATCACACTATGGTGTTCCAGGTGGTATTAATTGTGAAACATTTTCCACAATGTCTTAATTGTGTGCCAAAACTCGTAACTCAGATATTCATCTCTATGATCATATCATAGATCTTTTATCCTCTTGTCACGACGATCTTTCAACTTCACACTGAAATTACTTGAACCTTTCAATAATTCAGACTCGTGATTCATCAAGTAAATATACTCAACATCTACTCGAATCATCTGTGAAGTAAGAACATAACAATATTCACTGCATGCCTCAGCACTCATTGGACTGCACACATCAAAATGTGTTACTTCCAACAAGTTGCTATCTTGTTCCATCTTACTGAAAACGAGGCTTTTCAGTCATCTTGCCCATGTGGTATGATTTGCATGTCCCAAGTGATTCAAAATCAAGTGAGTCAAAACGGTCCATTTGCATGGAGTTTCTTCATGCATATACACCAATAGACATGGTTCGCATGTCTCAAACTTTTCAAAAACGAGTGAGCCCAAAGGTCCATCAATATGGAGCTTCTTCATGCGTTTTATACCGATATGACTTACGTGGCAGTGCCACAAGTAGGTGGTACTATCATTACTATCTTTTGGCATGAAAATGTGTATCACTACGATCGAGATTCAATAAACCATTCAGGTTTAATACTAATCTTGATGGTAGAGGGAGCGTGCGATGTTTGATTATATCAAACTTGGAAACACTTCCAACACATATCGTCAGCTCACCTTTAGCTAGTCTCCGTTTCATTCCGTAGCTTTTATTTCGAGTTACTAACACTTAGCAACTGAACCGGTATCTAATACCCTGGTGCTACTAGGAGTACTAGTAAAGTACACATCAACACAATGTATATCCAATATACTTTTATCGACCTTGCCAGCCTTCTTATCTACCAAGTATCTAGGGTAATCCTGCTCCAGTGGTTGTTCCCCTTATTACAGAAGCACTTAGTCTCGGGTTTGGGTTCAACCTCGGGTTTCTTCACTTGAGCAGCAGCTGAATTGCCGTTTCATGAAGTATCCCTTTGTTCCCTTGCCCTTCTTGAAACTAGTGGTTTCACCAACCATCAACAATTGATGCTCCTTCTTGATTTCTACTTTCGCGGTGTCAAACATCATGAATATTTCAAGGATCATCATATCTATCCCTGATATGTTATAGTTCATCACGAAGCTCTTGCAGCTTGGTGGCAATGACTTTGGGGAAACATCACTATCTCATCTGGAGGATCAACTCCCACTCGATTCAAGTGATTGTTGTGCTCAGACAATCTGAGCACAAGCTCAACGATTGAGCTTTTCTCCCTTAGTTTGTAGGCTAAGAAAATCGTCGGAGGTCTTATACCTCTTGACGTGGGCACGAGCCTGAAATCCCAATTTCAGCCCTCGAAACATCTCATATGTTCCGCGATGTTTCGAAAACGTCTTTGGTGCCTCTACTCTAAACCATTTAACTGAACTATCACGTAGTTATCAAAACGTGTATGTCCGATGTTCACAACATCCACAAACGACGTTTGGGGTTCAGCACACTGAGCGGTGCATTAAGGACATAAGCTTTCTACTGTCCGCATAATCGCTACTATCAACTTTCAACTATATTTTCTCTAGGAACATATCTAAACAGTAGAACTATAGCGCGAGCTACGACATAATTTGCAAAGGGTCTTTTGACTATGTTCAGGATAATTAAGTTCATCTTATTGAAACCCCCACTTAGATAGACATCCCTCTGGTCATCTAAGTGATCACATGATCCGAGTCAACTAGGCCGTGTCCGATCATCACGTGAGACGGACTAGTCATCATCGGTGAACATCTTCATGTTGATCGTATCTGCTATACGACTCATGCTCGACCTTTCGGTCTCCGTGTTCCGAGGCCATGTCTGCACATGCTAGGCTCGTCAAGTTAACCCTAAGTGTTTTCGCTGTGTAAAACTGTCTTACACCCGTTGTATGTGAACGTAAGAATCCATCACACCCGATCATCACGTGGTGCTTAGAAGCGACGAACTGTAGCAACGGTGCACAGTTAGGGGAGAACACTTCTTGAAATTTTGTAAGGGATCATCTTATTTACTACCGTCGTCCTAAGCAAACAAGATGCATAAACATGATAAACATCACATGCAATCAAATAGTGACATGATATGGCCAATATCATTTTGCTCCTTTTGATCTTCATCTTCGGGGCTCCATGATCATCATCGTCACCGGCACGACACCATGATCTCCATCATCATGACCTCCATCATCGTGTCTTCATGAAGTTGTCACGCCAACAACTACTTCTACTTCTATGGCTAACGCGTTTAGCAATAAAGTAAAGTAAGTTACATGGCGTTCTTCAATGACACGCAGGTCATACAAAAAATAAAGACAACTCCTATGGCTCCTGCCGGTTGTCATACTCATCGACATGCAAGTCGTGAATCCTATTACAAGAACATGATCAATCTCATACACCACATATATCATTCATCACATCCTTTTGGCCATATCACATCACATAGCATACCCTGCAAAAACAAGTTAGACGTCCTCTAATTGTTGTTTGCATGTTTTACGTGGCTGCTATGGGTTTCTAGCAAGAACGTTTCTTACCTACGCAAAACCACAACGTGATATGCCAATTGCTATTTACCCTTCATAAGGACCCTTTTCATCGAATCCGTTCCGACTAAAGTGGGAGAAACTGGCACCGCTAGCCACCTTATGCACCAAGTGCATGTCAATCGGTGGAACCTGTCTCACGTAAGAGTACGTGTAAGGTCGGTCCGGGCCGCTTCATCCCACAATACCGTCGAAACAAGATTGGACTAGTAACGGTAAGCATATTGAACAACATCAACGCCCACAACTACTTTGTGTTCTACTCGTGCAAAGAATCTACGCAATAGACCTAGCTCATGATGCCACTGTAGGGGAACGTAGCAGAAATTCAAAAAATTTCCTACGAATCACCAAGATCTATCTATGGAGAGACCAGCAACGAGTAGAAAGGAGAGGAGAGTTTGCATCTACATACCCTTGTAGATCGCTAAGCGGAAGCGTTCAAGTGAACGGGGTTGATGGAGTCGTACTCGTCGTGATTCAGATCACCGATGATCAAGTGCCGAACGGACGGCACCTCCGCGTTCAACACACGTACAGCCCGGTGACATCTCCCACGCCTTGATCCAGCAAGGGGAGAGGGAGAGGTTGAGGAAGACTCCATCCAGCAGCAGCACAACGGCGTGGTGATGATGGAGGAGCGTGGCAATCCTGCAGGGCTTCACCGAGCACCTACGGGAGAGGAGGAGGTGTCACGGGAGGGAGGGAGACAACCAAAGGCCTTAGGTATGATTGCTCCTCCTTTTCCCCACTATATATAGGGCCAAGGGAGAGGGGGGAGGCGCAGCCTTGCCCCCTCCTCCAAGGAAGGGGTGCGGCTAAGGATGGGGAGGAGTCCATCCTCCCCAAGGCACCTCGGAGGTGCCTTCCCCCTTTAGGACTCTTCCCTCTCCAAGTTTCCTTGCGCATGGGCCTCTTGGGGCTGGTGCCCTTGGCCCATGTAGGCCAAGGCGCACCCCCTACAGCCCATGTGGCCCCCCGGGGCAGGTGGCCCCACCCGGTGGGCCCCCGGGACCCTTCCGGTGGTCCCGGTACAATACCGATGACCCCGAAACTTGTCCCGATGGCCGAAACAGGACTTCCTATATATAAATCTTTACCTCCGGACCATTCCGGAACTCCTCGTGACGTCCGGGATCTTATCCGGGACTCCGAACAACATTCGGTAACCACATACAAGCTTCCTTTATAACCCTAGCGTCATCGAACCTTAAGTGTGTAGACCCTACGGGTTCGGGAGACATGCAGACATGACCGAGACGTTCTCCGGTCAATAACCAACAGCGGGATCTGGATACCCATGTTGGCTCCCACATGTTCCACGATGATCTCATCGGATGAACCACGATGTCAAGGACTCAATCGATCCCGTATACAATTCCCTTTGTCTATCGGTATTTTACTTGCCCAAGACTCGATCGTCGGTATCCAATACCTTGTTCAATCTCGTTACCGGCAAGTCACTTTACTCGTTACGTAACACATCATCCCGTGATCAACTCCTTGGTCACATTGCGCATATGATGATGTCCTACCGAGTGGGCCCAGAGATACCTCTCCGTTTACACGGAGTGACAAATCCCAGTCTCGATTCGCGCCAACCCAACAGACACTTTCGGAGATACCTGTAATGCACCTTTATAGCCACCCAGTTACGTTGTGACGTTTGGTACACCCAAAGCATTCCTACGGTATCCGGGAGTTGCACAATCTCATGGTCTAAGGAAAAGATACTTGACATTGGCAAAGCTCTAGCAAACGAACTACACGATCTTTGTGCTATGCTTAGGATTGGGTCTTGTCCATCACATCATTCTCCTAATGATGTGATCCCGTTATCAACGACATCCAATGTCCATAGCCAGGAAACCATGACTATCTGTTGATCACAACGAGCTAGTCAACTAGAGGCTCACTAGGGACATATTGTGGTCTATGTATTCACACGTGTATTACGATTTCCGGATAATACAGTTATAGCATGAATAAAAGACAATTATCATGAACAAGGAAATATAATAATAATACTTTTATTATTGCCTCTAGGGCATATTTTCAACAGCCTGCACCTAGGGGAACTCGGCAAACCACAAGCCCTCAAGCGGGAGCCAGCCCGGTATCCCGTACACCGACAATATGGACCCACCGACTCGGCATATTACCATTGTAACCCTGGGTGGGTTGATCTATAAAACCCCCCAGGAACCCACGCCTACAGAGGCATGTAACGAAAGATACACAAGGCAACCTGTGAGAAAGAAACACAAGCAAGCATAGGACTAGCCACCAAAAACAGCACCACCGGAGAGGAGGAGCAGCCCAAGCCTCGGCCAGCTTCCTTCCTCCTCATACAGCTCCAGGAGCAACATTGTGTTGGGGAACATTGCAGAAAATAAAAAAAATTCTACGCTTTCACCAAGATCAATCTATGAGTTCATCTAGCAACGAGAGAAAGGAGTGCATCTACATACCCTTGTAGATTGCGAGCGGAAGCGTTCAAGAGAATGGGGTTGAGGGAGTCGTACTCGTCGTGATCCAAATCACCGATGATCCTAGTGCCGAACGGACAACACCTCCACGTTCAACACACGTACGGTTGAGGAAGACGTCTCCTCCTTCTTGATCCAGCAAGGGGGAAGGAGAGTGAAGATCGAGGATGTCGCCTAGAGGGGGGGTGAATAGGCGCTTTAAAATAATTACGGTTTAGGCTTGAACAAATGCGGAATAAACCTAACGGTTAATTTGTCAAGCACAAAACCTACAATAACTAGGCTCACCTATGTGCACCAACAACTTATGCTAAGCAAGATAAGCAACTATGTGATAGCAAGATATACGACAAAGAACAATATGGCTATCACAAAGTAAAGTGCATAAGTAAAGGGGCTTGGGTAAGAGATAACCGAGGCATGCGGAGACGACGATGTATCCCGAAGTTCACACCCTTGCGGATGCTAATCTCCGTTTGGAGCGGTGTGGAGGCACAATGCTCCCCAAGAAGCCACTAGGGCCACCGTAATCTCCTCACGCCCTCGCACAATGCAAGATGTCGTGATTCCACTAGGGGACCCTTGAGGGCGGTCACCGAACCCGTACAAATGGCAACCCTTGGGGGCGGTCACCGAACCCGTACACTTTGGCAACCCTTGGGGGCGGTCACCGGAACCCGTCAAATTGCTCGGGGCGATCTCCACAACCTAATTGGAGACCCCGACGCTTGCCCGGAGCTTTACACCATAATGATTGAGATCCGAACACCACCAACCGGCTAGGGCGCCCAAGCACCCAAGAGGAACAAGCTCAAGGGCACCGAGCACCCAAGAGTAATAAGCTTCTCAACTTGTAACTTCCACGTATCACCATGGAGAACTCAAACCGATGCACAAATGCAATGGCAAGGGCACATAGAGTGCCCAAGTCCTTCTCTCTCAAATCCCACCAAAGCAACTAATGCTAGGGAGGAAAATGAGAGGAAGAACAAGAAGGAGAACACCAAGAACTCCAAGAACTAGATCCAAGGGGTTCCCCTCACATAGAGGAGAAAGTGATTGGTGGGAATGTGGATCTAGATCTCCTCTCTCTTTTCCCCCCAAAACTAGCAAGAATCCATGGAGGGATTGAGAGATAGCAAGCTCGGAGAAGGTCAACAATGGGGGAAGAACACGAGCTCAAAGGATTAGGTTCAATGGGGAAGAAGACCCCCTTTTATAGGAGGGGGAAATCCAACCGTTACCCCACTGAATATCCCCGCACAGAGCGGTACTACCGCTAGGGAAGGGCGGTACTACTGCTCCGGGCGGTACTACCGCTCAACCCAGCGGTACTGCCGCGCTGCCAGGGCCCTGACCCTAGGGCGGTACTACCGCTCCTACTGCCGCCCTTAGTGCCGCAAAACCCCACACGAAAAACTTCGTTCGAGAATCGAGGCGGAAGTAGCCCAGACGCACAGCGGTACTACGGCCGAAAATCCCAAGCGGTACTACCGTTCGGAGAGCGGTACTACCGCTCTGAGAGCGGTACTACCGCTGGGGAGCTTCGGCGGTACTACCGCTGTGGTCGCGGTACTACCGCTGGGGCCAACCTTATGCCTCAACCACGAAAACAAATAATACTCCAAGGAAACTAGAACTGCCATAACTTCTGCAAATGAGCTCCGAATTGAGCAAACTCAAGCTTGTTGGTTATAGTAAGAAGAGGCAGGGGAGGTATGCTTAGCAAACAAAGGAGTGAAACCTCCAACCGAGAAGAACCGGCATACCCTCCAACATCGAAAACATCATAGAAGATGCATGAGAACTCCGTTTTCGATGAACTCGAGCTTGTCATAAAAATGACCATAAGCTCCAAATCTCACAAGGAGAAGAACCAAACAAGAACCAAAAAAGGTGATGCAAGGATGCAATGGTTTGAGCTCTCTACGAACGATACGATCAAGCAACTCATCGAGGCCCCCCTTGATAGTACGGCAATCAATCCTATAACCCGGTCTCCCACAACTACCGTGAGACCGGTAAAATGGAAAACCTATCAAGGGCAAACCTTTGCCTTGCACATGATCCACTTGAGCTAGATGATGACGATCTTCTCCTCCTCAAGATGGACCACCTTTCTTGATTGCTTTGGCTCAAAGAAGACTAGAGATTGCTCCCCCATACTCCACTATGGGTGAGCCACTCTTCTTCACATCTTCACAAGTCCATTGTCGCCACAATGGACGGCAAGCTTCAAGCATATGATCTATTCGTGATGATCCTACTTGAACTTGCACACCGCAACCTAACCCCACAAAGAACTCTCACGAAGACCATGGGTTAGTACACAAAGCGTAATTGACCATGCTTACCATACCATGGGATCGCTTGATCCCTCTCGGTACATCTTCTATGCTTTGTGTGTTGATCAACTTGATTCATTCTTTGACTTAGTCTTGATCAACCTTGAATCTTTCCAACTCTCTTCATTTGGATGATGTCTTGAAGGTAAACATGAATGATCACACAATCTTCTTCTTCAAGACATGCTTGCAATAAGCTCAACACTCATAAGACCAATCTTTGGATAATTCCTTAATAGCAACTTGGTCATCACAAACTCTCCCTGAAACCAACAAATGGACTCCAAGAAAAGCCTATGGACAAACCCTTCAAATATAACTCAAGGAAACCATTAGTCCATAGAGATTGTCATCAATTGCCAAAACCAAACATGGGGGCACCGCATGTTCTTTCAGAGAGGTTGACGGAAATCCAGTAGCACGACGGCGTGGTGGTGGATGCAGCAGCAATCTCGGCAGAGCTTCGCCGAGCTTCTACAAGAGGGAGAGGTGTAGCAAGGGGGAAGGAAGGCGCCAAGAGCATGGGTGCGGCTGCCCTCCCTCCCTCCCTCTTTATATAGGCCCCTAGGGGGGGCGCCGGCCCTAGGAGATGGGATCTCCAAGGGGGGCGGCGGCCAGGGGGAAAAACTTGCCCCCCAAGCCAGGTGGAGGCGCCCCCACCCTAGGGTTTCCAACCCTAGGCGCAGGAGGGCCCCAAGGGGGGGCGCACCAGCCCACCTGGGGCTGGTTCCCCTCCCACTTCAGCCCATGAGGCCCTCCGGGATAGGTGGCCCCACCCAGTGGACCCCCGGGACCCTTCCGGTGGTCCGGGTACAATACCGGTGACCCCCAAAACTTTCCCGATGGCCGAAACCTGACTTCCTATATATAATTCTTCACCTCCGGACCATTCCAGAACTCCTTGTGACGTCCGGGATCTCATCCGGGACTCTGAACAACTTTTGGGTTACTGCATACTAATATCTCTACAACCCTAGCGTCACCAAACCTTAAGTGTGTAGACCCTATGGGTTCGGGAGACATGCAGACATGACCGAGACGCCTCTCCGGTCAATAACCAACAGCGGGATCTGGATACCCATGTTGGTTCCCACATACTCCTCGATGATCTCATCGGATGAACCACGATGTCGAGGATTCAATCAATCCCGTATACAATTCCCTTTGTCAATCGGTAAGTTACTTGCCCGAGACTCGATCGTCGGTATCCCAATACCTCGTTTAATCTTGTTACCGGCAAGTCACTTTACTCGTACCGTAATGCATGATCCCGTGACCAGACACTTGGTCACATTGAGCTCATTATGATGATGCATTACCGAGTGGGCCCAGAGATACCTCTCCGTCATACGGAGTGACAAATCCCAGTCTCGATTCGTGCCAACCCAATAGACACTTTCAGATACCCGTAGTGCACCTTTATAGTCACCCAGTTACGTTGTGACGTTTGGCACACCCAAAGCACCCCTACGGTATTCGGGAGTTGCACAATCTCATGGTCTAAGGAAATGATACTTGACATTTGGAAAAGCTCTAGCTAAACGAACTACACGATCTTTGAGCTATGCTTAGGATTGGGTCTTGTCCATCACATCATTCTCCTAATGATGTGATCCCGTTATCAATGACATCCAATGCCCATAGTCAGGAAACCATGACCATCTGTTGATCAACGAGCTAGTCAACTAGAGGCTTACTAGGGACATGTTGTGGTCTATGTATTCACACGTGTGTTACGATTTCCGGATAACACAGTTATAGCATGAATAACAGACAATTATCATGAACAAAGAAATATAATAATAACCATTTTATTATTGCCTCTAGGGCATATTTCCAACAGTCTCCCACTTGCACTAGAGTCAATATTCTAGTTACATTGTGATGAATCGAACACCCATAGCATTCTGGTGTTGATCATGTTTTGCCCTTGGGAGAGGTTTAGTCGACGGATCTGCTACATTCAGGTCCGTATGTACTTGACAAATATCTATGTCTCCATCTTGAACATTTTCACGTATGGAGTTGAAGCGACGCTTGATGTGCCTGGTCTTCTTGTGAAACCTGGGCTCCTTGGCAAGTGCAATAGCTCAAGTGTTGTCACAGAAGAGTGTGATCGGCCCCGATGCATTGGGTATGACTCCTAGGTCGGTGATGAACTCCTTCACCCAGATTGCTTCATGTGCTGCCTCCGAGGCTGCCATGTACTCTGCTTCACATGTAGATCCCGCCATGACGCTTTGCTTGCAACTGCACCAGCTTACTGCCCCACCATTCAAAATATACACGTATCCGGTTTGTGACTTAGAGTCATCCAGATCCGTGTCGAAGCTAGCGTCGACGTAACCCTTTACGACGAGCTCTTCATCACCTCCATAAACGAGAAACATATCCTTAGTCCTTTTCAGGTACTTTAGGATGTTCTTGACCGTTGTCCAGTGTTCCTTGCCGGGATTACTTTGGTACCTTCCTACCAAACTTACGGCAAGGTTTACATCAGGTCTGGTACACAGCATGGCATACATAATATACCCTATGGCCGAGGCATAGGGGATGGCACTCATCTCTTCTTTATCTTCTGCCGTGGTCGGGCATTGAGCCGAGCTCAATCTCACACCTTGCAATACAGGCAAGAACCCTTTCTTGGACTGATCCATATTGAACTTCTTCAATATCTTATCAAGGTATGTGCTTTGTGAAAGACCTATGAGGCGTCTCGATCTATCCCTATAGATCTTGATGCCTAATATGTAAGCAGCTTATCCAAGGTCCTTCATTGAAAAACACTTATTCAAGTAGGCCTTAATGCTGTCCAAAAGTTCTATATCATTTCCCATCAAAAGTATGTCATCCACATATAATATGAGAAATGCTACAGAGCTCCCACTCACTTTCTTGTAAACGCAGGCTTCTCCATAAGTCTGCATAAACCCAAACACTTTGATCATCTCATCAAAGTGCTCATCAAAGTGAATGTTCCAACTCCGAGATGCTTGCACTAGTCCATAAATGGATCGCTGGAGCTTGCATACCTTGTTAGCATTCTCAGGGCCGACAAAACCTTCCGGCTGCATCATATATAATTCTTCCTTAAGATGGCCGTTAAGGAATGCCGTTTTGACGTCCATTTGCCATATCTCATAATCATAGTATGCGGCAATTGCTAACATGATTCGGATGGACTTTAGCTTCGCTATGGGAGAGAATGTCTCATCGTAGTCAACCCCTTGAACTTGTCGATAACCCTTAGCGACAAGTCGAGCTTTATAGATGGTAACATTACCATCCGTGTCCGTCTTCTTCTTAAAGACCCATTTGTTTTCTATCGCTCACCGATCATCGAGCAAGTCTGTCAAAGTCCATACTTTGTTTTCATACATGGATCCTATCTCGGATTGCATGGCTTCAAGCCATTTGTTGGAATCTGGGCCCGGCATCGCTTCTTCATAGTTCGAAGGTTCACCGTTGTCTAACAACATGATTTCCAGGACAGGGTTGCCATACCACTCTGGTGTGGAACGTGTCCTCGTGGACCTACAAAGTTCAGTAGTAACTTGATCCGAAGTACCTTGATCATCATCATTAACTTTCTCTTCAGTTGGTGCTGGCACCACAGGAACATCTTCCTGAGCTACGCTACTCAGCGGTTCAAGAGGTAGTACTTCATCAAGTTCCACCTTCCTCCCACTTACTTCTTTCGAGAGAAACTCTTTCTCCAGAAAGGACCCGTTCTTGGCAACAAGGATCTTGCCTTCGGATCTGAGGTAGAAGGTATACCCAATGGTTTCCTTAGGGTATCCTATGAAGACGCATTTTTCTGACTTGGGTTCGAGCTTTTCAGGTTGAAGTTTCTTGACATAAGCATCGCATCCCCAAACTTTTAGAAACGACAGCTTAGGTTTCTTCCCAAACCATAATTTATACGGTGTCGTCTCAACGGATTTAGACGGTGCCCTATTTAAAGTGAATGTAGCTGTCTCTAGAGCGTATCCCCAAAATGATAGCGGTAAATCGGTAAGAGACATCATAGATCGCACCATATCCAATAAAGTGCGATTACGACGTTCGGACACACCGTTACGCCGAGGTGTTCCAGGCGGCGTGAGTTGTGAAATGATTCCACATTTCCTTAAGTGTGTACCAAATTCGTGACTTAAATATTCTCCTCCATGATCTGATCGTAAGAACTTTATCTTTCGGTCACGTTGGTTCTCTACCTCATTCTAAAATTCCTTGAACTTTTCAAAGGTCTCAGACTTGTGTTTCATCAAGTAGACATACCCATATCTACTCAAGTCGTTAGTGAGAGTGAGAACATAACAATATCCTCCGCGAGCCTCAACGCTCATTGGACCGCACACATCAGTATGTATGATTTCCAACAAGTTGGTTGCTCGCTCCATTGTTCCGGAGAACAGAGTCTTGGTCATTTTTCCCATGAGGCATGGTTCGCATGTGTCAAATGATTCATAATCGAGAGACTCTAAAAGTCCATCAGCATGGAGCTTCTTCATGCGCTTGACACCAATGTGACCAAGGCCGCAGTGCCACAAGTATGTGGGACTATAGTTATCAACTTTACATCTTTTGGTATTCACACTATGAATATGTGTAACATTACGTTCGAGATTCATTAAGAATAAACCATTGACCATTGGGGCATGACCATAAAACATATCTCTCATATAAATAGAACAACCATTATTCTCGGATTTAAATGAGTAGCCATCTCGTATTAAATGAGATCCAGATACAATGTTCATGCTCAAAGCTGGTACTAAATAACAATTATTGAAGTTTAAAACTAATCCCGTAGGTAAATATAGAGGTAGCGTGCCGACGACGATCACATCGACCTTGGAACCATTCCCGACGCGCATCGTCACCTCGTCCTTCGCCAGTCTCCGCTTATTCCGCAGCTCCTGCTTTGAGTTACAAATATGAGCAACCGCACCGGTATCAAATACCCAAGAGCTACTATGAGTACTGGTAAGGTACACATCAAATACATGTATATCACATATACCTTTGGTTTTGCCGGCCTTCTTGTCCGCTAAGTACTTGGGGCAGTTCCGCTTCCAGTGACCACTTCCCTTGCAATAAAAGCACTCAGTCTCAGGCTTGGGTCCATTGTTTGACTTCTTCCCGGCAACTGGCTTATCGGGCGCGGCAACTCTCTTGCCGCCCTTCTTGAAGTTCTTCTTACACCCTTGCCTTTCTTGAACTTAGTGGTTTTATTCACCATCAACACTTGATGTTCCTTTTTGATCTCTACCTCTGCCGATTTCAGCATTGAATATACCTCAGGAATGGTGTTTTCCATCCCCTGCATATTGAAGTTCATCACAAAGCTCTTGTAGCTCGGTGGAAGCGACTGAAGGATTCTGTCAATGACCGCGTCATCCGGGAGATTAACTCCCAGCTGAGTCAGGCGGTTGTGCAACCCAGACATCTTGAGTATGTGCTCACTGACAGAACTATTTTCCTCCATCTTACAGCTGAAGAACTTGTCTGAGACTTCATATCTCTCGACCCGGGCATGAGCTTGGAAAACCATTTTCAGCTCTTCGAACATCTCATATGCTCCGTGTTGCTCAAAACGCTTTTGGAGCCCCGGTTCTAAGCTGTAAAGCATGCCGCACTGAACGAGGGATTAATCATCAGCACGAGACTGCCAAGCGTTCATAATGTCTTGGTTCTCTAGGATTGGTGCTTCACCTAGCGGCGCTTCTAGGACATAATCTTTCTTGGCAGCTATGAGGATGATCCTCAGGTTCCGGACCCAGTCCGTATAGTTGTTGCCATCATCTTTCAGCTTGGTTTTATCTAGGAACGCGTTGAAGTTGAGGGTAACATGGGCCATTTGATCTACAAGACATATTGTAAAGATTTTAGACTAAGTTCATGATAATTAAGTTCATCTAATCAAATTATTCAATGAACTCCCACTCAGATTAGACATCCCTCTAGTCATCTAAGTGAAACATGATCCGAGTCAACTAGGTCGTGTCCGATCATCACGTGAGACGGACTAGTCGACATCGGTGAACATCTCCATGTTGATCGTATCTTCTATACGACTCATGCTCGACCTTTCGGTCCTCTGTGTTCCGAGGACATGTCTGTACATGCTAGGCTCGTCAAGTCAACCTAAGTGTATTGCGTGTGTAAATCTGGCTTACACCCGTTGTATTCGAACGTTAGGATCTATCACACCCGATCATCACGTGGTGCTTCGAAACAACGAACCTTCACAATGGTGCACAGTTAGGGGGAACACTTTCTTGAAATTATTATGAGGGATCATCTTATTTACTACCGTCGTTCTAAGTAAACAAGATGAAAAACATGATAAACATCACATGCAATCAAATAGTGACATGATATGGCCAATATCATATAGCTCCTTTGATATCCATCTTCGGGGCTCCATGATCATCTTCGTCACCGGCATGACACCATGATCTCCATCATCATGATCTCCATCGTCGTGTCTCCATGAAGTTGCTCGCCAACTATTACTTCTACTACTATGGCTAACGCATTTAGCAATAAAGTAAAGTAATTTACATGGCGTTAATCGTTGACACGTAGGTCATACAATAATTAAGACAACTCCTATGGCTCCTGCCGGTTGTCATACTCATCGACATGCAAGTCGTGATTCCTATTACAAGAACGTGATCTCATACATCACATATATATCATTCATCATTCATCATAACTTTTGGCCATATCACATCACAAATCATATGCTGCAAAAACAAGTTAGACGTCCTCTAATTGTTGTTGCATGTTTTACGTGGCTGCAATAGGGTTCTAGCAAGAACGTTTTCTTACCTACGTAAAAGCCACAACATGATTTGCCAACTTCTATTTACCCTTCATAAGGACCCTTTTCATCGAATACGCTCCAACTAAAGTGGGAGAGACAGACACCCGCTAGCCACCTTATGCAACTAGTGCATGTCAGTCGGTGGAACCTGTCTCACGTAAGCGTACGTGTAAGGTCGGTCCGGGCCGCTTCATCCCACAATACCGCTGAAGCAAAATAAGACTAGTAGTGGCAAGAAAGTTGACAACATCTACGCCCACAACAAATTGTGTTCTACTTGTGCAAAGAGAACTACGCATAGACCTAGCTCATGATGCCACTGTTGGGGAACGTTGCAGAAAATAAAAAATTCTACGCTTTCACCAAGATCAATCTATGAGTTCATCTATGTAACGCCCCGGATTCGATGCGCCAGGTGTCTGCCAGTTTTTCGCCTTAGTTGCCATGTCATTTTCTTGCGTGTTGCATTTTATCATGTCATCAAGTGCATTTCATTTTGCATACATGTTCGTCTCATGCATCCGAGCATTTTCCCCGTTGTCCGTTCTGCGATCCGGCACTCCTATGCCCTCCGGCGTTCCCCTTTTCTCTCCTGTTGTGAGTGGGTATTAAACTTTCTCGGAATGGACCGAGGCTTGCCAAGTGGCCTTGGTATAGCACCGGTAGACCGCCCGTCAAGTTTTGTGCCATTTGGAGGTAGTTTGGTACTCCAACGGTTAACCGGGTAACCATAAAGCCCCTCTCTCTTTGCAGCCCAACACCTCTTCCCACAGCCCACCAAACCCATCTAACTCCCCTCCATGCTCTCGGTCGTTCGATCACGATCGTGTGGGCGAAAACCGCTCCTCATTTGGACTCTCCTAGCTCCCTCTACCTATAAATATGCCCTCTCCCCCGAAATTCACGGACGAAACTCCACCCGAAACCCTAGATTTCGTCCCCGCCGCCACCGGACACGTCCGGCCGCAGCCGGACACGTCCGGGTCGCCCCGCCGCCGCCACGTGGCGCGCCGCCACTCG
>NC_041383.1:194229173-194282760 GCF_002162155.2 Triticum dicoccoides
CGTCCCGCCGCCGCCTCCGTCCCGCGCCGGTCGGCGACTTCGTCGCGCCGCCCCGGCCGCGCCTTGCTGCTCCTCCGCCGCCGTCGTCCAACTCCGGCCGCCGCCGCCCCGCCATGGCGCGCAGCTCGGCCGCCGCCCGCGCCCCTTCGTCCGCCCCCGTCGCCAGCCCCTTCCCCGGCCGGATCCGCCCGCCTCCGGCGTCCCCCTCCTCTCCGGCATCTACTCCGGCAAGGATCCGGTGAACCTCGGGAACCACGCCCCGATCTGGATCTGAGATCCGACAAGGTTGACTTTCCCCTCCCCGAAATCTGCCAAGTCCCCGAGTATTTTTGACATTTTCATGCCCTGTTTGACCTGTTGTGTCTCTGCATCCGTAGCTCCATTTCGTGCGTGTAATATGTCAAATTGTTCGTCTCAACGAGTACATCATTTCGTTCCATTGCATCATATTCATTTGAGCTCATCTTGATGCCTGAATCATTGTTGAAAGAGTGCTTCATAATGTTTTCTGCTGTCTGTTATCAGAACGAGCTCTTTTGTCATTTTTGCCATGATTGATGTGTGCATCCTATGAGGTTGATGTCTTCATGAGTTTTTATCTATGCTATGTCTTCTTTACAGAGGTGCTCACCATGTATTTTTGTGATCAATGTGGTGACTAGCACAAGCATGCAAACTAGGCCTCGTGATGTTGCTGTTTTTAGTCCCTGTTCTGCTGTTATTTTGATGCCATGTAAACTTGATGCTACAGAGAGATCCATGCATATTTTGAGATACTGCAGTAAGGGTGTTTTGAACATATGGTTATTGTCTATCCATTCATGCCCCTGGTTGCATTTATAGTTTGCTGTAGCTTGTTCATATCTTGCTCCAAAGTTGCTTGATAATGTTGTTGTCAGCCTGTTAACATTAAGGTCAGTTGTTGCCATGTGTTTTCCTAGTGTTCCATGCACCCTATGAACTTGTTCTTGCCTTGGTTTGTTTCATAAACATGCCTTCTTACTGTTGGTTGACTTGCCATGCCATGTATTGCTTTGTGGTGAGTGGTACAAGCTCATCAACATGCCTTCATAATTCTGTTCCTGCCATGTATGAATCTGTTAATATAACTTGCCATGTTTACATGGATGCCATCATATTTTCTGATCCTTTTTGGCTCATGGTCAGTAAGAGACTTTTGTTCTTTGCATTTAGTAGTATCATGCCATGCCTTTGTTTGCCATGATAAGTTCCTGTAACATGTTGTTTGATAGCTCTAAACATTGCAACCTGATGTTATTTTCTGCAAAGTCTGAATTGTTATTATTTGCAATCTTACCATGTGTGTTTGAGCATGTTCTAGTGATTTCTGGAGATAGCTCAGTGTTCATGTTTTGTTATGCTTTACCTGTACATCATGCCCATGCCTTTTGTTTCCTTGTTGAGGTCCTGTAGCATGTTGTTTTGGTGCTTGCAATATGCCTAGTTGCTGTTTTGGACAGATTGTTGCTATAACTTGTATAGTGTGTGTGTGTTGAACCGTTGCTCCGTTTTGAGTGTGCTCTATATGAAACTTGCTTGATTTTGCATATAGTTTCATATTATCATGTTGCATCCTTGTTTTGAGGTGTTTGCTTGATGTTTGGGTGCATTTTGCATCAATGCCATGTTTGACTTGTTTTGCTCATATCTTCTAGGCCGTAGCTCTGAATTAAATGAACTTTATATGTAACTTGACTAGAATCTCGTGTAGATCATCTTGGTGCATCTTAACTTGCTGTTTAACAACTTGAACATAAGGTTTATTCAGATCTGGACCAATTTCGAAATATGCATATGAGGACTTACCGGAATTGTTATATGTTGTTCCCGGCCTCATTTAAACTTGCCTTGATGTGTTGCTCTTGTTTGCATCATCTCTTGCCATGAGTAGCTTCATGTAGCCGTGTCATGCATCATGCTTGTTGTGCATCATGCCTTGTTCATGTGTGGTGTGTTTACTATGTTGTGTGCTTCTTTTCGATAGTTCCTGTTTCGTTGCGATCGTGAGGATTCGTTCGTCTACGCTTGGTTCGGCTTCATCCGTTCGTCTACTTCATGGACTCGTTCTTCTTCCTTGCGGGATTTCAGGCAAGATGACCGCTACCCTAGATCTCACTACTATCATTGCTATGCTAGTTGCTTCGTTCTATCGCTTTGCTGCGTTACCTATCTTTTGCTCTTCAAGCCTTCCAAATTCCCATGAACCTCTAACCTTTGACACCTTTCCTATGCAAACCGTTGCTTGGCTATGTTACCGCTTTGCTCAGCCCTCTTATAGCGTTGCTAGTTGCAGGTGAAGTTGAAGATTGCTCCATGGTGGACAAGATTTTGGTTGGGATATCACAATATCTCTTATATTATTAATGCATCTATATACTTGGTAAAGGGTGGAAGACTCGGCCTTATGCCTGGTGTTTTGTTCCACTCTTGCCGCCCTAGTTTCCGTCATACCGGTGTTATGTTCCCGGATTTTGCGTTCCTTACGCGGTCGGGTGATTTATGGGACCCCCTTGACAGTTCGCTTTGAATAAAACTCCTCCAGCAAGGCCCAACCTTGGTTTTACCATTTGCCTCACCACCACCTATCCTTTTCCCTTGGGTCGGCCAACCCGAGGGTCATCTTTATTTTAGCCCCCCCGGGCCAGTGCTTGTCTAAGTGTTGGTCCGAACTAGAGCCCTTTGCAGCGCCCCCTCAGGGAAACTTGAGGTCTGGTTTTAGTTGTACGGATTGCTCATCCGGTGTTGCCCTGAGAACGAGATATGTGCAGCTCCTATCGGGATTGTCGGCGCATCGGGCGACTTTGCTGGTCTTGTTTTACCATTGTCGAAATGTCTTGTAAACCGGGATTCCGAGTCTGATCGGGTCTTCCTGGGAGAAGGTTTATCCTTCGTTGATCGCGAGAGCTTATCATGGGCTAAGTTGGGACACCCCTGCAGGGTATAATCTTTCGAAAGCCGTGCCTGCGGTTATAGGAAGATGGGAATTTGTTAATGTCCGATTGTAGATAACTTGACACCAGATCCGAATTAAAACGCATCAACCATGTGTGTAGCCGTGATGGTCTCTTCTCGGCGGAGTCCGGGAAGTGAACACGGTTTCTGGGTTATGTTTAGTTTCACGACCGTTCCGATTGTTCTCTTCTCACTCTTATTTGCGTATGTTAGCCACCATATATGCTTAGTTGCTGCTGCAGCCTCACCACTTTACCCCTTCCTTACCCTTTAAGCTTTGCTAGTCTTGATACCCATGGTAATGGGATTGCTGAGTCCTCGTGGCTCACAGATTACTACAACAACACTTGCAGGTATAGGTTTCACGATGATCTTGACGCGAGAGCGATGCTTGCTTGTCTTGAGTTCTTCTTTTGCTTCTTCTTCGATCAGGGGATAGGTTCCAGGTCGGCAGCCTGGGCTAGCAGGGTGGATGTCGTTTGAGTTTCTGTTTGTGTTTCATCCGTAGTCGGATGATGTTCTTATGTATTGTGATGTTGTATTCGTGTGGCATTGTATGCCTTATGTATGTATCCCCATCTATTATGTAATGTTGATGTAATGATATCCACCTTGCAAAAGCGTTTCAATATGCGGGTCTATCCTTGGTGGGACCTTCGAGTTCCTTTTGGATAGGTTCGCATATTGGGCATGACAATCTAGCAACGAGAGAAAGGAGTGCATCTACATACCCTTGTAGATCGCGAGCAGAAGCGTTCAAGAGAACGGGGTTGAGGGAGTCATAGTCGTCGTGATCCAAATCATCGATGATCCTAATGCTGAACGGACAGCACCTCCGCGTTCAACACATGTACGGTTGAGGAAGACGTCTCCTCTTTCTTGATCCAGCAAGGGGGAAGGAGAGGTTGACGGAGATCCAGCAGCACGATGGCGTGGTGGTGGATGCAGCAACAATCTCGGCAGAGCTTCGCCGAGATTTTACGAGAGGGAGAGGTGTAGCAAGGGGGAAGGGAGGCGCCAAGAGCATGGGTGCGGCTGCCCTCCCTCCCCCCTCTTTATATAGGCCCCCTAGGGGGGGCGCCGGCCCTAGGAGATGGGATCTCCAAGGGGGGGCGGCGGCCAGGGGGGAAACTTGCCCCCCAAGCCAGGTGGAGGCGCCCCCACCCTAGGGTTTCCAACCCTAGGCGCAGGGGGGGCCCAAGGGGGGGCGCACCAGCCCACCTGGGGCTTGTTCCCCTCCCACTTCAGCCCATGAGGCCCTCCGGGATAGGTGGCCCCACCCGGTGGACCCCCGGGACCCTTCCGATGGTCCCGGTACAATACCGGTGACCCCCGAAACTTTCCCGATGGCCGAAACCTGACTTCCTATATATAATTCTTCACCTCCAGACCATTCCGGAACTCCTCGTGACGTCCGGGATCTCATCCGGGACTCCGAACAACTTTCGGTTTACTGCATACTAATATCTCTACAACCCTAGCGTCACCGAACCTTAAGTGTGTAGACCCTACGGGTTCGGGAGACATGCAGACATGACCGAGACGCCTCTCCGGTCAATAACCAACAGCGGGATCTGGATACCCATGTTGGTTCCCACATACTCCTCGATGATCTCATCGGATGAACCACGTTGTCGAGGATTCAATCAATCCCGTATACAATTCCCTTTGTCAATCAGTAAGTTACTTGCCCGAGACTCGATCGTCGGTATCCCAATACCTCGTTTAATCTCGTTACTGGCAAGTCACTTTACTCGTACCATAATGCATGATCCCATGACCAGACACTTGGTCACATTGAGCTCATTATGATGATGCATTACCGAGTGGGCCCAGAGATACCTCTTCGTCATACGGAGTGACAAATCCCAGTCTCGATTCGTGCCAACCCAACAGACACTTTCGAAGATACCCGTAGTGCACCTTTATAGTCACCCAGTTACGTTGTGACGTTTGGCACACCCAAAGCACTCCTACGGTATCCGGGAGTTGCACAATCTCATGGTCTAAGGAAATGATACTTGACATTTGGAAAAGCTCTAGCTAAACGAACTACACGATCTTTGAGCTATGCTTAGGATTGGGTCTTGTCCATCACATCATTCTCCTAATGATGTGATCCCGTTATCAATGACATCCAATGCCCATAGTCAGGAAACCATGACTATCTGTTGATCAACGAGCTAGTCAACTAGAGGCTTACTAGGGACATGCTGTGGTCTATGTATTCACACGTGTATTACGATTTCCGGATAACACAGTTATAGCATGAATACCACACAATTATCATGAACAAAGAAATATAATAATAACCATTTTATTATTGCCTCTAGGGCATATTTCCAACATATTGTACTATTGATCATCCAACTACACTCGGCAGGACTAGGGGTATTATCTCTCCGGAGAGCCCAAACCTAGGTATGTCCGGCGTCTCGCGCCCGTTCATGCCAACCTCGCCTCTAGAGCCCACCAGCGCCCTCGAGCCTCCTCCTCTCTTTAGCCATCCCTTGGCATCTGTCGTGCGCCCACCATGACAGTTGGCGTCCACCATGGGGCAGCTCGAGGAGCTGGCCGGGAGCATGCTTCAGACGGGGCCCCTCTCCTACACGGACGAGTCCGTCGCGCTGGTGGACAACATCATGGGCGCGCTTGCCGCCTCCTTCGCCGCGTTGCGCATCTCCGATGCATTCGCGACAAACGAGTACCCCAGCGAGGTGCTCAGCTACTCCGACTCTCTGCTTTCCCTTGGCGGTGGCATTGCTGCCAGGGCGATGGACGTCCATGTGGAGGTTTACGTCACCGGAGATGACACCTCCTCCTCGTCGAGCAAGACGAGGAAGGCCGCGGAAGCCAGGGCCACCGCGGAACGGACCGAGCCGTCCGATCCGCTGCGCGCCGTGATGCAGAGCCTCCGCATCCCCATCGGCACCTACGTCGACGCCACCAACATCGCCGAGGCCCATCTTAGCTCGAAGAAATGCGCCAGCAGATGCTGGACCTGTCCGAGACGCTTGCCGCTACCAAGCATCGCCTGGAGGCCGCTCAGATGGAGCATGACGCCGCCCACGGATTCACGCCCGCCACGGCCGAGCCAAGCCAGGTCGCCGATGTGCGCACCCGGGGAGGAGCGATCGGCCGGGCCCTCGGCGCCGTCCGAACCGTCTACAAGACCCCAGTGAAGAACATGCACGCTGTGGAGGCAGCCGCGGTCGGCCTCGACAAGCTCACGGGTGAGGAGCTGAAAGAGCGCATCGGGCGGATGCGCGAGCTCCTTCATGCCGCGAACACCCAGCAGGATCGCCTCCACCAGCTCGCCAAGCCGGCGGGATCCGGCTCCGCCCGCCTTGGCGGACCCGGCAAACTTCTGCACACGGCTTCTTTGCCTCCCCACGAGGCGCACTCCGGCCAAGCCCGGACCCGGCGCAACCCGGCCGCCACAGCCGCCGACGTCCTGGGCAACAGGCCCGTAGTGGAGACTCAGCACGGACCCGACCAACATGACCGGCGTCCTGCTCCCACCGACCCGACCCCTCGGGGCCTGGACGCCAGTTGACTCGGCCTGCGCGCCATCGACGACGCCGATGCTCGCCACCACCTCGATCAGCTCGCTCGCTCCCTAGAGGTGGAGGAGAGCTGCACTATTGGGTCGGCGTGGTTCGGCCCACGCATCCTGGAGGAGCCCTTCCCCGAAGGGTTCGTGCTTCCCTGTGACACCCCCAAGTATAACGGGACCGTGAAGCCAGAAGGCTGGCTCACTGACTACACCACGACCATTGGCATCACCGGTGCCAATCGTCGTCTCACCGTGCGCTACGCACCGCTCATGCTCCAGGGGTCGGCCCGCACGTGGTTGAACAGTCTGCCGATGGGCAGCATCAACGCGTGGGTCGACTTCGAGGAGGCCTTTGTTCGCAACTTCACGGGGACCTACAAGCGACCCGGTCGCCCTAGCCAGCTCGCCATGTGCGTGCAGGGGCCGCCGGAGATGGGTTCCTAGTACCTCGCATGCTGGACCGAGCTCCGAAACAGCTGCGAGGGCGTCCATGAAGTCTAGGCGATTCAGTACTTCGTCAGCGGGTGCCGATACGGCACCCTCCTCAATCACAAGCTCCTACACTCTGAGTCGGCCACCATGGCCGCGCTCATGGTGACGGCGGATAAGTACGCCAACGCCGACTCCGCCATGAAGATCCAGGTGGCGCTGGATGAAGCCGGCAAGGCGAAGCCGGTTCCTCCGCCGAAGCCAGCCGGCGAAAGCAGCCGGCAGCAGCGTCACCAGAACAACAAGCGCAAGGCCGACCAGCCGGCGCAGCGTCATGACAATCGGCTCGTCGCGGCCGCCGAGCCCGCGGCGGACCCGGCGGCGAAGCGCCGGTAGACCGGCAAGATGGCGTGGCAACCCGCCATGAGTTTCAAAGAGATGCTCGACGCCCCATGCAAGCACCACAGCGGCGCAAGACCCTCCATGCACACGCTTCGGCAGTGCGCCATCACCAAGCGCATCATGAGGAGAGACATCCCGCCTCCCCCGACTCCAGCTCCAGCTCCAGGCGCAGGACAACCGCCTCCGCCTCCACCGCCGCCTCCTGCTGGTGGTGCGATGCGGAACGATGCCTACCCCGACCAGAAAGCGGCCTACATCGTCTTCACTAGCCTCGGCGACGACAAGCGCAGCAAGCGCCTTCTTTGGCAGGAGGTGAATACCGTCGTCTCGGCCAAGCCGGATTTCATGCAATGGTCGGATCGTCCGATCACCTGGACCCGGGAGGATCACCCGGCAGTCTTGCCGAGTCCGGGTGGTTACGCCCTCGTCCTCAACCCCACCATCGTCGCGTGGCACACATGCAAGTTCTCCCGAGTCCTCATCGACGATGGTAGCAGCATCAACATCCTCTACCGCGACACGATGACCAAGCTCGTCCTCAAGGCCGAGTACCTGGAGCCGACCCGGACGATCTTCCACGGCATCGTGCCCGGCCTCTCCTGCTCTCCCATTGGCCGGGTTCGGCTCGATGTCCTGTTCGGCGACAGCAGCCACTTCCGATGCGAACTAATCTGGTTCGAGGTGGTGGACCTGTCCAGCGCGTATCACGCGCTACTGGGCCGGCCCACACTCGCCAAGTTCATGGCGGTTCCCCACTACGCGTACCTGAAGATGAAGATGACAGGTCCCAAGGGCCTGATCACGATCACCGACGATTACCGCAAGTCCCTGGAGTGCGCCCGAGACGGCGCCAAGTTGGCCGAGCTGCTGGTCATTGCTGAGGAGCGGCGCCAGCTCGATCGGATTGTCGCCCTGGTAGGCGAGGCCTCCACTGCGTCGATCCCGACCCCAGACCCGGCCGACGAGGCCGCCTTCAAGCCCTCCAAGGAGACCAAGAAAGTGAAGCTCAACCCAAAAGACCCCAGCTGCAGCAAGTACGTTGTCATAGGCGCCTGCCTCGACAGCAAATAGGAAGGCGAGCTCGTCGACTTCCTTCATGAGAATCGGGATATCTTTGCATGGACCCCCAAAGAAATGCCGGGTATCCCGAGGAAGTACGCTGAGCACAAACTCCACGTCCGTAAGACGCCAAGCCTGTCCGTCAACCCCTACGACGATTTTCCGAAGAGAAGAGAAGAACCATTGGTGAAGAGGTCACCAAGCTTTTGGCGGCCGGCTTCATAATGGAAGTGTTTCACCCCGAGTGGCTGGCCAACCCAGTCCTCGTCCTGAAGAAGAACAAGACCTGGCGCATGTGTATCGACTACACCAGCATCAACAAGGCATGTCCCAAGGATCCGTTCGCTCTCCCGCGGATCGACCAAGTCATCGACTCGACCGCCGGGTGCGAGCTCCTGCCCTTCCTGGACGCTTACTCCGGCTACTACCAGATCAAGCTGGACCCGTCTGATGCCCTGAAGACGTCCTTCATCACGCCCTTTGGGGCGTATTGCTACATCACCATGTCATTCGGCTTGAAGAACACCGGCGCCACCTTCCAACGCTGCATGCAGAAATGCCTGCTGCCGCAACTCGGCCACAATATCCACGTATACGTGGACGACATCATGGTGAAGACCAAGCATCACCTCACGCTCCTCGATGATTTGAAGGAAACATTCGCGAACCTCTGCGAATACAAGGTCAAGCTTAACCCGGAAAAAATGCGTCTTCGACGTCCCGGCCGAGAAGCTATTCAGCTTCCTCGTCTCGGAACGCGGCATTGAGGCGAACCCGGAGAAGATCAAGGCCATCGAGCGCATGCGCAAGCCGACTCGGCTATGCGACGTCCAGAAGTTCACTAGGTGATTGGCCTCGGTCAGCCAGTTTCTAAGCCGACTGGGCGAGAGGGTGCTACCCCTGTACCAGCTGATGAAGAAGACAAGTCCATTTGAATGGAACGACAAGGCATACAAGGCCTTCCAAGACCTCAAGCACATGCTATCCACCGCACTAGTCCTGGCCGCGCCGACCGACAATGAGCCCTTGTTGCTCTACATTGCCGCGACCTTGAGGGCGGTCAGCACGGTGCTGGTGGTCGAGCGACCAAAGAAGGGCAAGATCCAGGCCATCCAACACCCAGTCTACTACCTGAGCGAGGTGCTCTCCATCTCCAAGCAGAACTACCCGCACTACCAGAAGATGTGTTACGGTGTGTACCTCACCGCCAAGAAGCTGAAGCAGTACTTCCAAGAGCACGTCGTCACCGTCGTAAGCACGGCGCCTATCGGAGAAATCATCGGGTGGCGGGACGCCTCTGGCCAGGTCGCCAAGTGGGCATCCAGCTAGCCGGCCACACCATCCTCTACGAGCCCCGCACCGCGATCAAGTCTCAAGCACTGGCCGACTTCCTCGTCGACTGGACCGAGACCCAGTACCTGCCCCCGCCTCCCGACTCGACGCATTGGCGCATGCAATTCGACGGGTCCAAGATGCGACTCGGCTTGGGGGCCGGCATCGTGCTGTCATCTCTGAAGGGCGACCGGCTCCGCTACGTGCTCCAGATCCATTTCGCTGCCTCCAACAACATCGCCGAATATGAAGCCCTTGTGCACGGCCTCCGGCTTGCCAAGGAACTCGGCATCCGGCGTATTCTGTGCTATAGTGACTCGGACCTGGTGGTGCAGCAGTGCTTCGGCGAGTGGGACGCCCGCGACTCCAACATGGCAAGCTACCGCAAGGAAGAAATCACAAGGAAGAAATCACAAGGAAGCAAGAAGACTTACCAGCACGGCGCGCTCCAGGTCGCGCGTCCGCTCCACCTCGGCCTGGGCGAAGGCCTCAAGCCGCTCCGTCCGGCCTCGCAGGCGGCGGCTGACGGCGTCCAGCACCGCCTCCTCCTGGGTCTGGGGCCCGAAGACGACGGCACCCCCGCTTCACGCCGGCTGCGCCACGGCAGCTCGGCGCCCTCCCTGTTGGGGCACCAAGGCGTGCCCCCCGTTGACCGCTTGCGACGCGGCCAACACCTCCTCTGATGCCCCTTCCGGCGCCGACGACGACCCGGACGCCGGGACGCGTTGCGTCACCACCAACGGCCCAGCTGCTGGGGTGGCCTCCGGCACCGCCGCCCGCGGTGCCTCCTCCATAGCCGGCGGCGCCTCCGGCGTCGCCGCCCGCAACGCCTCTTCCAAGACGCCGCCGCCTCCACCACCATCATCCCCCGCACGCTCGACCACGTCGGCCCGCGACGGGGTATCGCCCCACACCTCCACGACCTCCTGGTCGAGGATCACCAACTCAGCCCGGCCTCCACGGCCGCGCTCCCTCACCGACGATGGCTCAAAGACCGTCGCCGCCACCATTGTCCCCTCCGGCATCTCGCGCCAGGCCGGCTCCGCGCCGGATCACGCCCATGCTGCTGCTGCGTCGGTCCAAGCCTGGACTGATGATACGTCTCCATCGTATCTACAATTTTTGATTGTTCCATGCCAATATTATTCAACTTTTATGTACTTTTGGCAACTTTTTATACTATTTTTTGGGACTAACATATTGATCCAGTGCCTAGTGCCAGTTCCTGTCTGTTGCATGTTTTTTATTTCATAGAAACCCAATATCAAACGGAGTCCAAACGGGATAAAAACAGACGGAGATTTTTTTGGAATATTTACTAATTTTGGGAAGTAAAATCAACGCGAAACAGCGTCCCGGGTGGCCACGAGACAGGGGGGCGCGCCCTCCCCTCGGGCACGGCCTGGGTTCTCGTGGGCCACCCGTAAGGCGGTTGACGCTCTTCTTTTGGCGCAAGAAAGCTAATTTTATGAGAAAGATCTGGGCGAAAGATTCACCCCAATCGGAGTTACGGATCTCCGGATATGAAGGAAATGGTGAAGGGGTAGAGTCGGAGAATGCAGAAACAGAGAGATAGATCCAATCTCGGAGGGGCTCTCACCCCTCCCACGCCATGGGAGCCAAGGACCAGAGGGGAAACCCTTTCCCATCTAGGGAGAAGGTCAAGGAAGAAGAAGAAGAAGGGGGTCTCTCTCCCCCTTGCTTCCGGTGGCGCCGGAACGCCGCCGGGGGCCATCATCATCACCGCGATCTTCACCAACACCTCCGCCATCTTCACCAACATATCCATCACCTTCCCCCATCTATATTCAGCGGTCCACTCTCCCGCAACCCGTTGTACCTTCTACTTGAACATGGTGCTTTATGCTTCATATTATTTTCCAATGATGTGTTGCCATCCTATGATGTCTGAGTAGATTTCCGTTGTCCTATCGGTGATTGATGAATTGCTATGATTGGTTTGAGTTGCATGTTTTATTATTGGTGCTGTCCTATGGTGCCCTCCGTGTCACGCAAGCGTGAGGGATTCCCGCTGTAGAGTGTTGCAATACGTTCGTGATTCACTTATAGTGGGTTGCGTGAGTGACTGAAACACAAACCCGAGTAAGGGGATTGTTGCATATGGGATAAAGTGGACTTGATGCTTTAATGCTATGGTTGAGTTTTACCTTAATGAATCTTTAGTAGTTGCGGATGCTTGCTAGAGTTCCAATCATAAGTGCATATGATCCAAGTAGAGAAAGTATGTTAGCTTATGCCTCTCCCTCAAATATAATTGCAATAGTGATTACTGGTCTAGTAACATAGTCAATTGATTAGGGACAATTCCACAACTCCGACCACCACTTTTCCACACTCGCTATATTTACTTTATTGCATCTTTATCTAAACAGCCCCTACTTTTTATTTACGAGTTCTTTATTATCTTGCAAGCCTATCCTATCACACCTTCAAAGTACCTTTAGTTTCATACTTGTTCTAGGTAAAGCGAACGTCAAGCATGCGTAGAGTCGTATCAGTGGCTGATAGGACTTGAGAGAGTATTTGTTCTACCTTTAGCTCCTCGTTGGGTTCGACACTCTTACTTATCGAAAGAGGCTACAACTATCCCATATACTTGCGGGTTATCAAGACCTTTTTCTGGCGCCGTTGCCGGGGAGTCATAGCGTGGGGTGAATATTCTTGTGTGTGCTTGTTTGCTTTATCACTAAGTAATTTTTATTTGTTGTTCTTAGTTGTTCTCTATCTTCAGTTATGGATATGGAACGCAAAATACCAAAAAAAGTAGATGTACTTGCTACTCATGTAGATGGGGTAACTCCTAAAACCCTCGATTCTCATTATGTGAAAGATATTATGTACTACTTTGATAATCCTGAGAAAACCCCATTCAACTTTATAATGGGAGACACGTTGGATCAACCTGAATACTTTAGGGATTATCGCTCGACACGAAAAGGGAAACTATTATGGGATCAATTTATTATGTTGCGTTGGTATGCCTGGAATCTATGCTTGAGATATGATATTACTTGTTGCTCTAGGATGGAGGCTCCACACCTTCCCTTTTCATGCAAATTTAGTGATAATGAAACCTTAGCTTCTTATGCTAATGGTATATATGATTACTATGATGTGGAACAAATAGAAGAATTTGTTGCTTTTAAGGCTGCTTATGAAATTGAATCTTTGTTTGAAAAGTATGAAGCTTTAGATGATGATGCTTATAGGCCTGAAAATCTTGCTATACTTAGATATTGCTATGAAAATTATGAATACAATTATTATATTAATGCTTTCATGAAGAAAGTCTCCGCTATCCAAGAAGAGACTAATATTTTGCAGGAAGCTATGGAAGAAGAAATTGATGAAACAGTGAGCTCATTGGATCAAAAAGACGATGAGGAGAGCGAAGAACAAAAGGAGGAAGAGCGGATTAGCTACCTGTGCCCACCTTCTAATGAGAGTAACCCTCCAACTCATACATTATTTAATTCCCCTTCGTGCTTACCGAAGGATGATTGCTATGATCCCTTGAATTTGTTTGAAATATCCCTTTTTGATGATGCTTGCTATGCTTGTGGCCAAGATGCCAATATGAATTATACTTATGGAGATGAACTTGCTACAGTTCCTTATGTTAAACATGAAATTTTTGCTATTGGACCCACGCATGATAGTCCTATTATCTTTTTGAATTCTCCCAACTACACTATATAGGAGAAGTTTGTGCTCATTAAGGATTATATTGATGGGTTGCCTTTTACCATTGCACATGATGATTTTGATGAATGTAATATTCATGTGCTTTCTGCTCCTACTTGCAATTATTATGAGAGAGGAACTATATCTCCACCTCTCTATGTTTCCAATACGATAAAATTGCAACAAACTGCTTATACTATGCATTAGCCTTTACTTTGTGTGCATGAATTGTTCTTTTATGACATGCCGATGCATAGGAAGAGAGTTAGACTTCGTTGTTGCATGATATATGTTACTTTGTGCTCACTACTAAATTACAAATCATTGTTAATTAAAATTGGCTTTGATATACCTTGGGATCCGGGTGGATCCATTACTTGAGCACTATATGCCTAGCTTAATGGCTTTAAAGAAAGCACTGCCAGGGAGACAACCCGGAAGTTTTAGAGAGTCATTTATTTCTGTTGAGTGCTTTTATATAGTTTTAAAACAAAAAAAATAAAGAGGGAAACCCAAAACTTTTCAAAAAGGAAAGTGAAAGTGAGAAAGGCAAGCATTGTTGAAGTGGGAGCTAGCCTTGAACTTTGTTCATGCTCACGGAAACTTTGTGAATCTAGATTACAGAAACTTTTCATCAAAAATAATTACCCCCTTGTATAATTCCTTTGTATTATAAAAATAATGTGCCAAGGTTTGCCTTTAGGATGTTTACAATGCTTGTTGGTTTGTACGGTGCAGGACAGAAACTTTGGCTGTAGTGCGCGATTTTACATTTTTATCTGGAACGTCAAATGGTTCTGATTCCTTTTGAACTGTCTTGCTATACAACTTATTTATTTTTCCTAATTTTGGTAGTATTTTGGGGTACCATAAGTATGGTGGATGTTCATATTGCTACAGACTGTTCTGTTTTTGACAGATTCTGTTTTTGATGCATAGTTTGCTTGTTTTGATGAATCTATCAATTTATATTAGTGGATTAAGCCATGGAAAAGTTATATTACAGTAGACACAATGCAAAAACAAAATATGAATTGGTTTGCAACAGTACTTAGAGTGGTGATTTGCTTTATTATACTAATGGATCTTACCGAATTTTCTGTTGAAGTTTTGTGTGGATGTAGTGTCTAAACGAGGAGGTCTCGATATGAGGAAAAGGAAGAGAGGCAAGAGCTCAAGCTTGGGGATGCCCGAGGCACCCCAAGTAAATATTCAAGGGGACTCAAGTGTCTAAGCTTGGGGATGCCCCGGAAGGCATCCCCTCTTTCTTCAACAAGTATCGGTATGTTTTCGAATTCGTTTCGTTCATGCATTATGTGCAAGTCTTGGAGCGTCTTTTGCATTTAGTTTTCACTTTTATTTTATGCACCATGCTGGTATGAGATAGTCGTTGGTTGATTTATAGAATGCTCATTGCACTTCACTTAAATCTTTTGAGTATGGCTTTATAGAATGCTTCATGTGCTTCACTTATATCATTTGAAGTTTGGATTGCCTGTTTCTCTTCACATAGGAAACCGCCATTTATAGAATGCTCTTTTGCTTCACTTATATTTTTTAGAGCATGGGCATATCTTTTGTAGAAAGAATTAAACTCTCTTGCTTCACTTATATCAATTTAGAGAGATGACAGGAATTGGTCATTCACATGGTTAGTCATAAAATCCTACATAAAACTTGTAGATTGCTGAATATGATATGTTTGATCCCTTGCAATAGTTTTGCGATATAAAGGTGGTGATATTAGAGTTATGCTAGTGGGTGACTGTGGATTAGTAGAAACACTTGTGTTGAGGTTTGTGATTCCCGTAGCATGCACGTATGGTGAACCTCTTTGTGATGAAGTTGGAGCACAAATTTATTTATTGATTGTCTTCCTTATGAGTGGCGGCCGGGGACGAGCGATGGTCTTTTCCTACCAATCTATCCCCCTAGGAGCATACACTTAGTACTTTGTTTTCAATGGCTTGTAGATTTTTGCAATAAGTATATGAGTTCTTTATGACTAATGTTGAGTACATGGATTATACGCACTCTCACCCTTCCATCATTGCTTGCCTCTTCGGTACCGTGCATTGCCCTTTCTCACCTTGAGAGTTGGTGCAAACTTCGCCGGTGCATCCAAACCCCGTGATATGATACGCTCTGTCACACATAAGCCTCCTTATATCTTCCTCAAAACAGCCACCATACCTACCTATCATGGCATTTCCATAGCCATTTCGAGATATATTGCCATGCAACTTCCATCATCATCATATACATGACTTGAGCATTCATTGTCATATTGCTTTGCATGATCGTAAGATAGCTAGCATGATGTTTTCATGGCTTCTACGTTTTTTGATGTCATTGCTATGCTAGATCATTGCACATCCCGGTACACCACCGGAGGCATCCATATAGAGTCATATCTTTGTTCTAGATATTGAGTTGTAAGTAAATAAAAGTGTGATGATCATCATTATTAGAGCATTGCCCTAGTGAGGAAAGGATGATGGAGACTATGGTTCCCCCACAAGTCGGGATGAGACTCCGGACTTTATGAAAAATAAAAGAGGCCAAAGAAGCCCAAATAAAAAAAGGGGAAGGCCAAAGAAGCCCACCAAAAAGAAAGAAAAAAAATGAAAAAGAAAAAAAAGAGAAAAAGAGAGAAGGGGCAATGTTACTATCCTTTTACCACACTTGTGCTTCAGAGTAGCACCATGTTCTTCATAGAGAGAGTCTCCTATGCTTTCACTTTCATACACTAGTGGGAATTTTCATTATAGAACTTGGCTTGTATATTCCTATGACGGGC
This sequence comes from Triticum dicoccoides, assembly GCF_002162155.2. Lineage (NCBI taxonomy): Eukaryota > Viridiplantae > Streptophyta > Magnoliopsida > Poales > Poaceae > Triticum > Triticum dicoccoides. Next base: position 194,245,430 of record NC_041383.1, read on the forward strand.
TTCCTCAAATGCCCGAGGTCTTCATGAGCAAGCAAGTTGGATGCACACCCACTTAGTTTTCAGTTTGAGCTTTCATACACTTATAGCTCTAGTGCATCCATTGCATGGCAATCCCTACTCCTCGCATTGACATCAATTAATGGGCATCTCCATAGCCCGTTGATTAGCCGCGTCGATGTGAGACTTTCTCCCTTTTTTGTCTTATCCACATAACCCCCACCATCATTTTCTATTCCACCTATAGTGCTATATCCATGGCTCACGCTCATGTATTGCATGAAAGTTGAAAAAGTTTGAGATTATTAAAGTATGAAACAATTACTTGGCTTCTCATCGGGGTTGTGCATGATTAAATACTTTGTGTGATGAAGATAGAGCAACAGCCAGACTATATGATTTTGTAGGGATAACTTTCTTTGGCCATGTTGTTTTGAAAAGACATGATTGCTTTATTGGTACGCTCGAAGTATTATTGTTTTTATGTCAAATGATAGACTATTGCTTTGAATCACTCGTGTCTTAATATTCATGCCATGATTAGACATATGATCAAGATTATGCTAGGTAGCATTCCACATCAAAAATTATCTTTTTTATCATTTACCTACTCGAGGACGAGCAGGAATTAAGCTTGGGGATGCTGATACGTCTCCGTTGTATCTATAATTTTTGATTGTTCCATGCCAATATTATTCAACTTTTATATACTTTTGGCAACTTTTTATACTATTTTTTGGGACTAACATATTGATCCAGTGCCCAGTGTCAGTTCATGTCTGTTGCATGTTTTTTGTTTCGTAGAAACCCAATATCAAACGAAGTCCAAACGGGGTAAAAATGGACTGAGATTTTTTTTGGAATATTTATGATTTTTGGGAAGTAAAATCAACGTGAAACAGTGTCCGGGGTGGCCACGAGACAGGGGGGCACACCCTCCCCCCTGGGGCAGCTTGGGCTCTCATGGGCCACCCGTAAGGCGGTTGATGCTCTTCTTTTGGCGCAAGAAAGCTAATTTTATGAGAAAGATCTGGGCGAAAGATTGACCCCAATCGGAGTTACGTATCTCCAGATATAAAGGAAACGGTGAAGGGGTAGAATCAGAGAACGCAGAAACAGAGAGATAGATCCAATCTCGGAGGGGCTCTCGCCCCTCCCACGCCATGGGAGCCAAGGACCAGAGGGGAAACCCTTCTCCCATCTAGGGAGAAGGTCAAGGAAGAAGAAGAAGAAGAAGAAGAAGAAGAAGAAGGGGAGCTCTCTCCCCTTGCTTCCGATGGTGCCAGAACACCGCCGGGGGCCATCATCATCACCGCAATCTTCACCAACACCTCCGCCATCTTCACCAACATCTCCATCACCTTCCCCCATCTATATTCAGCGGTCCACTCTCCCGCAACCCGCTGTACCTTCTACTTGAACATGGTGCTTTATGCTTCATATTATTTTCCAATGATGTGTTGCCATCCTATGATGTCTGAGTAGATTTCCTTTGTCCTGTCGGTGATTGATGAATTGCTATGATTGGTTTGAGTTGCATGTTTTCTTATTGGTGCTGTCCTATGGTGCCCTCCGTGTCGCGCAAGCATGAGGGATTCCCGCTGTAGGGTGTTGCAATGCGTTCATGATTCGCTTATAGTGGGTTGCGTGAGTGACTGAAACACAAACCCGAGTAAGGGGATTGTTGCGTATGGGATAAAGGGGACTTGATGCTTTAATGCTATGGTTGGGTTTTACCTTAATGAATCTTTAGTAGTTGCGGATGCTTGCTAGAGTTCCAATCATAAGTGCATATGATACAAGTAGAGAAAGTATGTTAGCTTATGCCTCTCCCTCAAATAGAATTGCTATAGTGATTACTGGTCTAGTAACATAGTCAATTGCTTAGGGACAATTCCACAACTCCTACCACCACTTTTCCACACTCGCTATATTTACTTTATTGCATCTTTATCTAAACAACCCTACTTTTTATTTACGAGTTCTTTATTATCTCGCAAGCCTATCCTATCACACCTTCAAAGTACCTTTAGTTTCATACTTGTTCTAGGTAAAGCGAACGTCAAGCGTGCGTAGAGTCGTATCAGTGGCCGATAGGACTTGAGAGAGTATTTGTTCTTCCTTTAGCTCCTCATTAGGTTCAACACTCTTATTTATCGAAAGAGGCTACAACTATCCCGTATACTTGCGGGTTATCAACTGACGCCGCCTCCAGCTCCGCCTCGGCCCGGTTCCTGTCCCGCCAGGCCAAGGCCTCTACGTCGTTCGGGTCCAGGACGAGGTCCGAGTCGCCCCGTCCCTCCACCTCGCCCCGTTTGGTGAGATCGGACCGGATCCTACGGAACATGGCCCCTTCGGCCGCCGTGGCCTCCGCCGCCGCCCTCGCCAGTGAGATTGGCGACCTGAAGAAGAAGACAGAATGAGCAAAAAGAAGCAAGACTGGCTCGAAAAATCCAGGCGCAAAAAAGAAATGAAGCTTACCCCATCAAGACCGGGACCGGGGTTGGCCTCCTGTGCCCGCTGCCATGCTTCTTCTTGGCCGGCCTCCCGGCCCCGGCCTGGTCTGCCGTGCGCTTCGGGGCCCGGGGTCACGGCGCGACGCTGTCTTTTCCATGCGGGCGGTGCCTGCGAGGATCCAGCTCCGCCCGCATTGCCGCCTCCCCCACCCAACGCCACTACACCAACAGCCGGGGTCAGCATCGCCCGCGACGTGCCATGGTCAGCAACTCAAGACACATGAAGAGAAGAGAAAAACACAGAACTTACCCGCGTGACGCCCAGTGCCGGCGTCGGACTCGGCCACTTCCTCCTCGCCAGGAGCCGCGGGCTCCTCCGGCGCCACCAGCGCCACCTGCGACGGAGCCCCGACGTAAGGATGCCGAATCGCGTTCAGAAGTATCACCCGCGTCGTGTCGGGACGAATGAGAAGGTGTGTTGCAGCAAAGTAAGAAGACCAAACACTCACCTGCAGCACCGGGTTGGACTCGCTGTACGGCGCCTTGTCGAACCGCTAGTCCTCTCCAAAGTTGGCTTGGAGATGTCGTTCACACCGCGCGCAATCTGCTCCGTGGACAGCCACGTCGACCCCATACGGTTGGGGTCCTGAAGGCCGATCATTCCGCCAATGAGGCAGGAGCGCCTCTGAAGCGGAAGGACCCGGCGCATGATGAACGCGGCAAGGAGGTCGGTGCCGGTGAGCCCCTCCTGCGTCCTCATCACCATCGCCCGCTCGCAGAGGTTGACGATCTCCTGCGACGGACGCCAGAGTGAGTAGCCCCAGTTCGTCTTTGCCCTCGGCAGCGTGATGGCGAAGGGCGGAAGGTTGATGTGGTCTGCGCCATGCTTGCAGACGTAGAAGAAGGAGTTCTGCCACTTCTTGGAAGAGTCCTCCAGCGGGATCTTGGGGAAATCCGCCCCAGACCGCTTCGAGATGACGGCGGCGCCGCAGTCGGCGAACTCCCCGGCCGACGGGCCCTGCTGCTTCAAGGAAAAGAAGCGCACCCATAGGTCGATCGTGGGCTCGACCCCCAGGTACCCCTCGCAGAGCATGACGAAGCCGGAGAGCTGGACGATGGCGCCGGCACCGAGATGATGCGGCTGGAGCCCGAAGAACTCCAAGAACGCGCGGAAGAAGGCGCTCACCGGTAGCCCGAACCCGCGCTCGAAGTGCGTGAGGAAGACCACGCACTCCTGCCCCTCAGGCCGAGGCCTCTGCTCGCCGCGCTGCAGGTGAACGCCAATGTCCATCTCCCGTGGCTTGCGCCATGATGCCCGAAGCCGGGTGATGTCCTCGGTGGTGACGTTCGAGCCCATCCAGGAGCCGGACGGCAGCGCCATGGACAGAAGAAGAAGGAAGAAGATGGACAACGGAGGAAGCTCTGCTTGGAGCAGATGGCACTGCAGTGCGTCAGTTGCAAAGAGCAGAGCGTGAGCAAAGGGACAGGAGGGCGCAAGCGAGAATAATGTCCACCGCCCCTTGCCTCCCGATTTATAACCCTCGGTTCAAATGTGGGGAAGTGGGATCGTGTGCACACGCCCGTTTCACTACCCTGCAATAAGTGCGCACGTACACGCACAGTAACTGCTTGGGGAAGTGCAACTGGCCTCCATACGTCGCAATACATCCGCGCGCGTGGGCCAAGGGCGCGCGGCGGCGGGCCCCAGCCCGTCACCCAGTCCCGTCACGCGCGTGGCCTGTCAGGCCCCTCCGACTTCCGGCCGCCATGTGGCGCCCACGCAAAGCCCGAGGGATTGCCCCAAGATTCGATGAACTCCTCGGTTCCCGCCACGGCCGGGATGCCGCGATCCGGTTTCCGAAAAAACTGGCACACAATGGGTGTTGCCGGACCCGGCGCTCACAGAATCCGCCTTGCTCAAGGGGAAACTGCGAAGGCCCACTCATCCGAAGACGGCGGACCTTCACAGCTTCCGGGACTACTGTCGGGGGGATGAACCCCAGGCAGGCAACGGAACCTGGATCCTCTTCAAAAACAGTGGGGCCTGCATCGCCCCTCAAGACTGGAACGCGCCTGGCCGGGTCGTTCGACCCGGCAAGGCCCGCAGCCCGGCCAAACTCGCCGACCCGGCAAGGTACGTTGACCCGGCCTCAACAACTGGCGCAAGGCAGCCGAACCGGGCACGACCAAGGCTTCCCCAACAAGCCGACCCCACCCGTGGCGTGTGCTGCAATCCAGCCACGGGTCAAGCTCCTGTCCCATCCAGGCCGTACGATGGGATGAGACCTCAATCACCGATGACCAAGACAATAGTGTTTCTACCCATGCCAAGGTCAGGCGGAGCATGGAAATAGTGCCCCTTACCTACCCGCTGACCAGGGCTAGCGTGACAATAGTGCTCCCGCCCTCACAGCTGATGACAACAAGCGGCAGCCTGACGGAGAGCACTGTACACGACTCGACTCGGCCGCGCCCTGACAATCGACAAGATGGCGCATAGTCCCCCTAGGCACGCGGGGCCCGCACCTAGGGGAACCCGGCGAACCACAAGCCCTCAAGCAGGACCCAGCCCGGTATCCCGGACACCGACAATACGAACCCACCGACTCGGCATATTACCATTGTAACCCTGGGTGGGTTGATCTATAAAACCCCCAGGAACCCACACCTACAGAGGCATGTAACGAAAGATACACAAGGCAACCTACGAGAAACAAACACAAGCAAGCATAGGACTAGCCACCAAAAACTGCACCACCAGAGAGGAGGAGCAGCCCAAGCCTCGGCCAGCTTCCTTCCTCCTCATACAGCTCCAGGAGCAACATTGTACTATCGATCATCCAACTACACTTGGCAGGACTAGGGATATTATCTCTCTGGAGAGCCCCGAACCTGGGTATGTCCGGCGTCTCACGCCCGCTCATGCCAACCTCGCCTCTAGAGCCCACCAGCGCCCTCGAGCCTCCTCGTCTCTGTAGCCATCCCTTGGCATCTGCTGTGCGCCCACCATGACATATGGGGTCCACAAGCCACTAGGGCGCGCCTAGGGGGTGGGCGCGCTCTGGTGCCTCATGGGCACTTGGGGCATCCCCTAGGGTGTTTTCAGTGTTAGAAATTCTTAAGTATTCAATAAAAATTCATGTTAAAAATTCACATCATTTTGAGCACTTTTATTTTTGGGCTATTTTTTTATTGCATGGGTAATTCAGAAAACAGGATAATCATGGCATTTTATTGCATTTAACTGAAAATAACAGAGAACAAATAGTAGGTACAAAAAGTTGTGTTTACTAAATTCATCGACCACATGCCCCTCGGGAAGTATCCATTAATAAGGTTGATCAAGTCTTATTAACAAACTATTTCCGAGTAACATGAAACCGAAGAATCTTCATATAACACTAAGTTACCTCAACGGGAATATGCATCTCCCCAATTATAAGTGTTTCATGTTTCTTTTTGAAGGGAGAGGGAGTTTTAAAACACTAAGTTACCTCGACGGGGATATGCATCTCCCCAATTATAAGTGTTTCATATTTCTTTTTGAAGGGAGAGGGAGTTTTAAACTTCTAATAGCAATTGTAGAAGTTTTTTCAATAACATTCACTTGACATTGTTTCTTCGGAAAAGTGCACCATATGCTCATTACCGTCGATATGAAAAGTGATCTTGCTTTTGTTACAATCAATAACATCCCCTGCGGTATTCAAAAAGGGTCTACCAAGGATAACCGATATTGTCATCCTCGGGCATATCAAGTATACCAAAGTCTGTTAAGATAGTAACATTGGCAACTATAACGGGCACATCCTCACAAATACCGATAGGTATGGCAGTTCATTTGTTAGCCATTTGCAATGATATTTTAGTAGGTATGAGTATATTCAAATCAAGTCTTTTATATAAAGAGAAAGACATAACACTAACACCGGCTCCCAAATCACATAAAGCAGTTTTAACATAGTTTCTTTTAATGGAGCATGGTATAGTTGGTATTCCTGGATCTCTTAGTTTCTTAGGTACTCCATCCTTAAAAGAATAATATGTATGCATGGTCGAAATTTCCTCTTCAGGTATTTTTCTTTTATGAGTGAGAATATCTTTCATATATTTAGAATATGGGGCCATCTTCAAAACATCAGTCAAATAAGTACGCAAAAAGACTGGCCTAAGAATTTCAGCAAAGCGTTCAAATTCTTCCTCATCTTTATTCTTAGATGGTTTAGGGGGAAAAGTCATGGGTTTCTGAACCCATGGTTCTCTTTCTTTACCATGTTTCTAGCAATGAAATATGTTTTATCATAATGTTTGTTTTTAGGAGGTGGGTTATGAAGATCAACAACTGGTTCTATTTCAACATCATTATCAGGTTCTTTATCATTATCTGGTTGAGCATCTACATGAACATCAACTAGGTGAATGTTCATTACCAGATTGTGTCTCAGCATTAGAAATAGAAACACCGTTACTATCCTCATAAGGTTTTTCCACCTCAGGTTCACTAGACGTATGCAAAGTCCTATCATTTTTTTCTTTTTGATGGACTAGGTGCATCGACATTAATTCTTTGAGAGTCTTGTTCAATTATTTTAGGGTGACCTTTAGGATGAAGTGGTTCCTGAGTCATTCTACCCCCTCTAGTCATTACTCTAACAACATGATCATTCATATTATTATTCATCTCATTAAGCAAATCACTTTGAGATTTAGCAACTTGTTCTAACTGAGTTTGGACCATGGAAGCATGTTTAGCTACTCCTTTAACATCATTAGCAATTATAAACAACAAGCCACTCAAATGATCTATCATGTAGGCATTACGTGTCAATTGTTTCATAACATACACATTAAAATGATCTTGCTTAATAATGTAATTATCAAATTCATACAAGCATTGACTAGCAGGTTTATTATAAGAATATCACCTTCATCAAGTCTTATAAGAGAATTTACCTCTACTACCTATGTCGGTGTGTCAAGACCATGTATTTCTTCAATAGGTGGTAAATTCTTAACATCTTCAGCTTTAATACCTTTTTCTTTCATAGACTTCTTTGCCTCTTTCATATCTTCAGGACTGAGAAATAGAATGCCTCTCTTCTTCGAGGTTGGTTTAGGTGGTGGTTCAGGAAGTGTCTAATCATTATCATTCAATAGTTCTTCAGCTTGTTCAATAGTTTGTTCCCTGAAAACACAATCAGCACAACTATCTAGGTAGTTGATATGTTTCCAGTGTATCTATAATTTTTGATTGTTCCATGTTGTTATATCATCATTCTTGGATGTTTTACAATCATTTTATAGCAACTTTATATCATTTTTTGGGACTAACCTATTGACATAGTACCAAGTGCTAGTTGTTGTTTTTTGCTTGTTTTTTACTTCATAGAAAATCAATACCAAACGGAGTCCAAACGCAGCAAAACTTTTTAGAGATTTTTCTGGACTAGAAGACACTTGTCGGGCCAAAGAAGTACCAGAGGGGGGCTCCGAGGGGAGCACAACCCACTAGGGCGTGCCTGGGGGCCCAGGCGCGCCCAGGTGAGTTGTGCCCACCATAGCCACCTCCCGCGCCACCTCTTTGCTCTATAAATACCCCGAAAATCCAAAAACCCTAGGGGAGTCGACAAAACACAATTCCAGCCGCCGCAAGTTCAAGAACCACCAGATCCAATCTATACACCATCACGGAGGGGTTCATCATCCTCATTGGTGCCTCTCCGACCATAGTTAGTAGCTAGATGGCTTCCTCTCTCTCTTCTGATTCTCAATACAATGGTCTCTTGGAGATCTATTTGACATAACTCTTTTTGCGGTGTGTTTGTTGGGATTCGATGAACTTTGAGTTTATGATCAGATCTATTTTATCCATGAAAGTTATTGAGTCTTCTTTTTATCTCTTATATGCATGATTACTTATAGCCTCGTATTTCTTCTTCAAATCCTCAATTTAGTAAGGCTGACTAGATCGATTTTTCTTGCCATGGGAAGAGGTGCTTTGTGATGGGTTCGATCGTGCGGTGTTCTTTCCCAGTGACAAAATGGGCAGCAAGACACGTATTGATTGTTGCCATTAAGGATAACAAGATGGGATCTATTCCTACATGAATATATCTTGTCTACATCATGTGATTGTTCTTATTGCATTACTCCGTTTCTCCATGAAATTAATACACTAGATGCATGCTGGATAGCGGTCGATGCGTGGAGTAATAGTAGTAGATGCAGGCAGGAGTCGGTCTACTAATCTTGGACGTGATGCCTATATAATGATCATTACCTAGATATCGTCATAATTATTTGAAGTTCTATCAATTGTCCAACAGTAATTTGTTTACCCACCGTATGATATTTTCTCGAGAGAAGCCACTAGTGAAATCTATGGCCCCCGGGTCTATTCTTCTTCATATTTGCTTTCCGATCTATTATTTTCCACTTTTATTTTCAGATCTTTTATTCCAAAAACCCAACAATACCTTGCTGCACTGACTTATTTTAATTTATATTTTATCGAGATCTATTTATCCGATCTATCACGTTTTCTCTCTCATCAACTCGCCAATTTTTGGTACCGTTATCAAAAGGGATTGACAACCCCTTTAACATGTCGGGTTGTATTTGTTCTTTGTGTGCAGGTACCGTTTACATAGTGTTGCTTGGTTCTCCTAGAGGTTCGATAACCTTGGTTTCATAACTGATGGAAATACCTACCGAGGCTATGTTGTATCATCCCTTCCTCTTTGGGGAAATACCGACGTAGTTGAAGCGACATCAAAAGGAATTTCTGGCGCCGTTGCTGGGGAGACATCATCAACATCTATCAGGTTTCTAATCACAAATCTCATCTCCTTGCAATATTTGCCATTTGCCTCTCGTTTTTATCTCCCCCACTTCACAAAAATTTGCCATTTTATTCGCCCTCTTTTTCGTTAGTTGTTTTCTCGTCGGATCTCATGTTTACTTGTGTTGTCATGTTTCTTCTATTTGATTGCATCTTCACTTGCTAAAAATCTTTTGATATGGATTCTGATCCACTTGCTAATCCTTTTAAAAGATCCAATTATGATGAACCCATTGCTAGTGAATTCAGTTCACTAGATTATCTTATGAAGTTTTGCTGGAGATTCATGAATCTGAAAATTGTGATGAAGTGTTAAAAGAAGAAATTTATGAAGTGATTCATGATAGCTCCTTAGATGAAAAGCATGATTGCAATGATGTTATTATAAATTCTATTAATGTCAATTGTGCTAACAATATGCAAAACCCCAAGCTTGGGGATGCTAATATTGCTATGTCCACTACTTATTGCAATGATCATGATTGGGGTGATAATGATTCTTATGATCTTGAAATTTTATTTAAGACTCATGATGAATATGCTATTGACAATAGGGTTTTATTCATTTATGCCATCGATTGTGTCCCACTATTTAGTTTTGCCACTAGGAATTTCAACTGCTGAAAAATGACATAGCTTCGTTAGACACATGCTCAAAAAAATACAACAAACAGGCAATTAGTTTCAAATTACTTTTTCTGGATTTTGATTTTTCAAATTTCATTGGATTTTTGCAGGGAAAATTTCATTGGATTTTAAATTAATATATGTTTACTTTTAAAATTAATTTGAATCTGACTTGAAATTTCGGGATTAAAAACAGTTTGAACCCCACCAAAATATGCAAAATTTTGTTCAAATTTTAAACGTGACCAGAATATGGCCTGTAATTTTAACAAAAAGAATATGCACTGCAATAAATTTGTTAAGAATTAGCAAATGGGATGTAAATTATTAAAAAGTAATAACATATGGGTTGTACACTCTTTATGACAAATTTGGAGGCTGACTTGTGTGCCTACTAGGTTGACATCTACGCAAGGTTTTGTCAACTTAGCCAACAAACAATTCTAGCAGCAGCGACAGTTGGATGTTAGCCCAACGGCCGCACTGCTTATTCAATCTCTGATCTTCTTGCTCCAGCCACCCAAACTAGCATCGACGGGACAGCATGCTCCCGCCTCCCGTGGCCAGCTATGCTGCCGCGTAGGCCTCACCACCACACTCTACTCCCATAGCTGGCTAGGACACCCCTCTACTCACCCACACCTCCTGTTATTCTCTGGCGAAGGCAACCTCACACCACAGCCAAACCAGTAAACTCTCGTGCTCCCCTCTGCATGGGCAACCACTTTCGAGTCTTCCTCGACTCCGGGTCATTCCCTTCCTGTGCCTCGCTGTTGTCCACCGCCTTGGTGCTCTCGGCATGGTGTCATCAATGTGGTCAACGAATGACAACCATCAGAAGAGGAATGTACGTGAAGAGTCTGACAGCTGAGACCCACGAGGTCCATGGTCACACGCGAGGAAGTGCCTCCTTATTACATGTAAGAAAAATGATCACCCTGCTAGCTCGGACCCACCAGATTTGGAGGCTGACTTTTGGGCCTACAAAGTTGATGCGTACGCAGGGCTTTGTCAACTTAGTCAGCAAAGGATTCTAGTAGTAGTGACTATTGGATGTTAATCCAACGGTCATGCTACTTCTTCAATCTCTGATCTTTTTGCTCCAACCGCCCAAACCAGCGCCGGCGGGACCGCCTGTTCCTGCCTCCCATGGCCGGATGTGCTATTGCGCAAGCCTCACCGCCCCACCCTACTCCCACCACTGCTCAGGACATCCCTCTACTAACCCACACCTCCTTTTATTCTTCGGCGACTTCAGCCTCACACCGCGGTTGAACCAGTAAACCCTCGTACACCCCCCTTCGCATGGGGAACCACTGCCAAGTCTTTCCCGCCTCCAGGTCCTTCCCATCCTAGACCTCGCCATCGTCCACCGCCTTGTTGTTCACGATATGGCATCGTCAACACGGTCAACAAACGACAACCACCGGATGAGGATAGCTGGGACCCATGAGGTCCATGGTCACATGAGAGGAAGTGCCTCCTTATTACCTGGAAAAAAGGTTTCCTCCCATGATAGCTGGGACCCACCAGCTACATCTTCACACGCAAAGAAGTGCCTCCTTATTACGCGCAAAAAAATGATTCCTCCCCCTGATAGCTGGGACCCACCAGCTATATCTTCGCACGCAAGGAAGCTTGATACATCTCCAATGTGTCTATTAGTTTTGATTGTTCCATGCTATTATATTATCTGTTTTGGATGTTTTATATGCATTAATATGCTATTTTATATTATTTTTGGGACTAACCTATTAACCTAGAGCCCGATGCCAGTTTCTATTTTTTTTGGCTCTTTTTGAGTTTCGCAGAAAAGGAATACCAAATGGAGTCCAAAAGGAATAAAACTTTCGTGATGATCTTTCTCAGACAAGAAGCAAACCAGGAGACTTGGAGATGAAGTCGGAGGAGCCACGAGGCGGCCAGAAGGGTGGAGGGCGCGCCCTCGGGGGTAGGGCACACCCCCTGTCTTGTGGGCCCCTTGTGGGTCTCCTGACCTAATTCTTTCGCCCATATGTACTCTTATACCCCAAAACCATTATCGGGAGCCACAAAAACACTTTTCCACCGCCGCAACCTTCTGTACCCGTGAGATCCCACCTAGGGGCCTTTTCCGGCGTCCTGCCGGAGGGGGATTCAATCACAGAGGGCTTCTACATCAACACCATTGCCCTTTCGATGAAGCGTGAGTAGTTTAACACACACCTACGGGTCCATAGCTAGTAGCTAGATGGCTTCTTCTCTCTCTTTGATTCTCAATACCATGTTCTCCTCGGTGTTTTTGGAGATCTATTCGATGTAATACTCTTTTGCGATGTGTTTACCGAGATCCGATGAATTGTAGATTTATGATTAGATTATCTATGAATATTATTTGAATCTTCTCTGAATTCTTATATGCATGATTTGATATCTTTGCAAGTCTCTTCGAATTATCGGTTTAGTTTGGCCTACTAGCTTGGTTTTTCTTGGAGTGGGAGAAGTGCTTAGCTTTGGGTTCAATCTTGTGGTATCCTTTCCCAGTGATAGTTGGGGCAACAAGGCCCGTATTGTAGTATTGCCATTAAGGACAAAAAGATGGGGTTTTCATCATATTGCTTGAGTTAATTCTTCTACATCATGTCGTCTTGCTTAATGGTTACTCCGTTCTTTATGAACTTAATACTCTAGATGCATGCTGGATAGTGGTCAATGTGTGGAGTAATAGTAGTAGATGCAGAAACATTTCGGTCTACTTGACACGGACGTGATGCCTATGTTCATGATCATTGCCTTACACAAAAAAATACACTTCCGTGATGATACATGTTTGTCACCGTAGGTCGTGTTTTTTGTCATGCATGTACATCCATGACAAATTTATGACAGAATCAAGATAGTCATACATGTGCTGTCGTAGAAGTGTTCCATGACATTACCAAAATTATCATCATGGAAGTGTCCACTTCCATGACGATAAATCGCGTGTCATAGAAGTGCTTTCGTCAAGGGTGACCGACACATGGCATCCACCGTAACGGAACACCGTTAAGCTATCGGGTCGGATTTTGGATCCGATAACCCGTTAACAGCCATGACCAATGCCGATTTTCCACGTGTAAAATTCTCATTGGCTGGCAGATCCACGTGTCAGCTCCGCGTTGGCACAGGTGTCACTCATCCAACGGTCGAGATGGGCCTATGATATGTTGACACATGGACCGGCCCAAAAGTGGCCCACAAAGTTTAAATGGGCCGGCCCAACCGAAGGCCCATAAGATTTAGCGGACCATAATGGGCCGGCCCAGCTAAAGGCCCACAAAATTTAGCGGACCATAATGGGCCGGCCCAGCTAAAGGACCACAAGATTTTGCGGACCACAATGGGCCAGCCCAGCTAAAGGCCCACAAGATTCTGCAGACCATAATGGGCCGACCCAGCTAAAGGCCCAACATTCTCTGTCAAATCGGCCCGTCAACGGCCTGGTCTAAATTTTTCATCAATGCGGCCCATGGTCACTTCTGGCCCGTTAGCAGTCCGCTAAGTAATTGGGCCGAATTACGGTCCGGTGTATTTCCGGCCTGTTAAAGGTCCCGCTTCATTTGGGCCCATTTACAGGCCATCAAAACTTTCGGCCCATAAACGACCGTGAAGGATTTGGGTCATATTCGGCCATGTCTGTCATTCGGCCTGTTAGAGGCCCACTAAAGATTTGGGCCACTTTCAGCCTGTTGTCATTTTCGGCCTGTTAACGCTGGACGTAAACCATGGGCCATATGTGGCCCAACGTCATATCGGGCCCATTAACGGCCCATATGAAAATGACGATAATCTAGCCTGACCGAAGTTCCGGCCTATTAAAGGCCCGTGTATTAGGTCGGCGCATTTACGGCTCGTCCAAATTTCGGCCTGTGAAATATCCGCATCGTAAATGGGCCACCATTTCGGCCTACTAAGTCCAGTGGGTTATTTGGCACAATCAGGGTTCAATCTCACTTTCGGTCTATTAAAGGCCCATGTTTTTATGGGCTCGAGATATTTACACCTGTAAACGGCCTATTTTTACTTAGGGCCCAAATTATGTTTAGGCCTGTTAAAGGCCCACTATGGGCACAGGCCTCAAAAAAATTTGAAAGCTTATGCTAATTTAAGCCCAGATATTTTTAGTGGGCTACATGCCAATTTCGGCCCGTAATCGTTTTTAGCCCAATTGGAATGGGCCCGACGAATGTTGGCATGTTGGGCTCCTACGAAGCTTTCGGCCGAATATATTACTAAGATAAACCTACACTATACAAAAATAGTGTCGTAATTACTGCAGCCTGTGACAGCATCATAAATGTTGTATCACAACAAAATAAATTCCAATCATACAACAAAAGGCCTGTTGGCATAAAGTTTACAGTCGTTCCAGATAAAAGCACCATCAGATGTATAGAAGCACAGATCATTTGACCTGAGTGCTAATGTTTCAGGCTGTAGAATCTGATGGAGTAGCACGATCTCCACCTTTTTCCGCCATTGCTCTTCAACAACAAAGCAAATGTCTGATAGTCTGGTTTCAAAACCATTCATACTTGACGACATTTCTCAACCACTGTTCTTGTTTCTGAAACAACGTCCATTAGGGATTGGACTTGTGTCCGGAGCACAGATATATCACTCTGTCTAGCAGGAAGATTTTGTTCAGTAGGCGATTTGGAAGAGGTTACCTTGACAACCAACCCAGAATTACGCAGGAAGGTGCTTTTTGCACTGTTAGTGGAGAGATACTGACGCACTGCAGCAAGAGGTGACATTGTGCCTGTAGTAGCCTCGTCACCTTCAGGTGGTTGTGGCTGTTCAATCATTTGTTCCATAGCTTCCTGAAAGTTTGAACTTGTAGATTAGTGTACCAGATAAGTTACTAATGAGACAAAAACAAACAAAGTAGGTTAAACGTTTATACATAACTTATTTTGGTGAACTACTGTAATACATTAGCATGTATTGTATTGCCAACTACATAATAAAATCACTTTCGGAACATATGTCCATGTAACATGCCTACTGTATTGTCTATTTCCTCACATTCCTTGACATCTAAGGATAAAGAGACATGGTTTAAAGTAGGATGAACATAGTATGACATCATTCATATCATGGGCAAACAGATATAAAACAAACAGGCTATTTTATCATTGTGTGCGCACGTGAGCATAACAACTAGATTACAGATCAAGACCAAAATAATATCCTTCATCTCTTTTAAACCATGTAAGGTGAAATGATACGTTAAGACAACTATGTATAAAAGTGAACAGAGTAACTGACATTGGCTGCAAACCAAGTAGTTAAATGAACACATCACAGTACCAATCAGTTCAAGGCAGGAGGAGTAAGGACTTACAACAGCGGCTTGAACTGGTGTGCTCATGCCCTTCATCTTGCTGGTGTGGCAATCCTTGAAGATTTGCACTGCATTCGGTTCAGGTTCTTTTTGGTCTGCACGGGCTTTCCTCTGTATTTGGATCAAGTCAATATAGATACAATAATATGGCACAAAAAAAGAAGGAAGTAGCAGCTATTTACAAGAGCCTCGCAGTGTGCAATATAGCTCTGAGATCCTGTTGTCTGTTGGAATTTCACTTTAGAACAGTTGGTTTTGTTCTTCAAACAGTTAGCCTAGAAGAAGATACACTTGTAAGGCACATACATAAATACAAGTTCAATATGTGGTCTGATCAAATACATATAGCCTACCTGATACTTTGGATCAGACCAGTGTTTAACGATGGATGTCCAGTCTTCATCTGTAATATATTCCACTGGAGATGTTTGGGCGATTTCATTGTTAGCCTTGCCTTCAAAGTGAGATTTTCTAAGGTGGTACCGATACTGTCGCAGATCAGACTGAAAAACATGAGTGCATGCTTGTTTAGTTGCATGATCTTTTGGATCCAACTTGAACATCATCTGTTGAAAAAATAATGTGAGTCTTATTAGGAGGAAGCTAGAAAGTATGGGACAGAGCAAGACAATATTACTAATTGCGATGAATAACATTACTTACGGATAAATGGTCAAGGAAGGTGTTAAACTGGGTATTGTCTTTCTCATTCCTGTATTGGATCCACATTGGGAGGATACGCGCATGACACCTAACGGCAACGGCTGCCTCTGATACTAACTTGGCTGACTCTGTAGCATCATGTGGCCTTTTTAAACCTGCCTCAAAATGGATCTCCATTCTTCCTACTTTAGATTTTGTTAATCTGTCAAGCATTATCCCTGATGTCTGTTTCCGCTTGCGCCATGGTGCTAGTTCAACAATGAATATGGAAAGTGTTAGTGTACATCAAATTGTGAGAGTACATATAAAGGAGCATGCAACTGCAACTTGACTCGGTCAGGTACCGTCTTGGTGTTGATGCTCATGAGGTTCATCTGATCTTGCCAAGTCCTGTTGTGTCAGCAGTGCTTCGAAAGTAGTGTTAGGTGTGATGGCAGCTTGGGAACTGGCCAGTTCCGGAGCAAACGAACGAGTAACTGGTTGAGATGCTAGTACAGTTGAAGCGGATGCTGCAGCTGGTGGAGCAGGTGATACTATGTTTGTAGATTTAGCCGGTGGACTTGGACCTTCTACTGCACTATAAGTACCAGCAAAATCTCGACGGCAGAACCTTTTCCGTTTCACCCGACGAGTAACAACACTCCCTACTATATTATTTTCCTTGCTCTTTTTTGACTTTGCCATGTCAAGCTATACCCACAACACAAAAGAATAAAATCACTCTTCAGAACTCATTGATGCATGATACAGACAGCAATACTTTGATGTAAGACAACCGTATGAGGATGGAATATGTAAGAAAAACAGGACGACATGATATATTCAAAGCTACGATGTGCAAACTAAGCAGAAGGATTTTCAAGAAAATAGAAGTAACGCAAGCTAGACACCATATGAAAGATGCAACCAATATTACTCTGTCAAGTTAAAAGTGTCTTGTCATAAGTGGCAATTCAAAAAATTAGAAGCAGTACAACATAGAAATCAATACAAGATGCAACCACTATCAAACTGCCATGTTAAAAGCATCCAATCATGAGTTACTGATGCGGGATACACAACAGCAGTACTTTGATGTAAGAACATGGTATGATAGGTAGATGCAGTGTATTCTAGACACAGAAAGCCATGTCATATGCACATGTATAACATATAAACTCAGCAGGTGCAATTTAATCAAAATAGAAGAAATACAGGCTAGACAACATATGCAACATGAAACCAATTATCACACTGTCAACTTAGAGCAAGCACCTGCGATGGTGGAGTGCGGGAGATGAACTCATCATGTAGACTTGGAACTTCAACTTCATTAGCAGTAGTAGTGGAAAATCTAGAGAGTCTCTGTTTGCGTCGGTGCGGAGTACCACCAACATCCCTTAACTTACTCTTTTCCTTCCTATTTTCTGATATTGCCTTATGAAGTCAAAACCACAAGAAGATGAATAAAATTAGCTCTGCATAACTGGTTGATGCATGATACAGATGAACACTACTTTGATGTAAGGCAAGCGCAGGATAGGAGGATGGAATATATACAAAAAAAAGTCAGTGTTTCATATTCACACGTACGATAGGAGGATGGAATATGTATGAAAAAATAGTAAGGCATTTCAACAAAATGAGAAGAAATGAAAGCTAGGCACCATATGAACATGCAACCAGTATCACTCTATCAGGTAAAAAATGTCTCATCGTAAGTGCCATTTCAAGAAATTAGAAGTAGTACAAGCTAGAAGACAATGCAAGATGCAACCTACATCACAGTCCCAAGTTAAATGTGTCTTATGGGTAAGTGATCATTGCAGGTATAAGTTGTAAGCTACACAGATGCAATTCTACATAATCAGAAGCAATACAAACTAGACATCATACGGAAAACGCAACCACGTATAACAGTTCCAAGTAAGAGCAAGCACCTGTGATGGTGGAGTAGGGGAGACGTGCTCATCATGTACACGTATGTTCTAAAACAGGAACACGTGTCATATTCACATGCATTATGTGTAAAGTAAGCAGATACAATTCAAGTTAGAAGCAATACAAGCTAGACATCATACGCAACAGGCAACCACATATAATAGTGTCAAGTTAGAGCAAGCACCTGTGATGGTGGAGTAGGGGAGATGTGTTCATCATCTACACAACTACGTTGACTGTCTAGCCTTGTGTTGTCTTGCGAATCTTGTTGGGAGGATGGCGGAGTAGAATCTGTAGAGACCCCCTGTTTGAGTTGCTCCGAAGGACCACCATCATCCACTGCCGGACTAATTTCCTTCAGCTATAATGATTTTGCATTGTGAAGTCAAACTGATAAGAAAAGGAACAAAATTCGCTCTTCAGAACTAATTCATGCATGATACTGACGAACACTACTCGGATGAAAGGCAAACACATGATGCGAGGATGGAATATGTATGAAAAACAGGATGGTGTGACATATTCACACCTATGATGTGGTAACTAAGCAGAAGGCATTTCGACAAATTAGAAGCACTGCAAGCTAGACACCATATGAAAGATGCAACCAATATCACTCTGCCAAGTTCAAACTGTATGGCGTTTCAACAAATTAGAAGCAGTATATGCTAGAAATCATATGCAAGACACAACCAATATCACAGTGGCGACTTAAAGGTGCCTTATCATAAGTGACTGATGCGGGATATGCAAGAATAGTAGTCTGATGTAGAAACTGGAACACATGTCATATTCACATGCATTATGTGTAAAGTAAGCAGATGCAATTCAACAAAGTTAGAAGCAATACAAGCTAGACATCATACGCAACATGGAACCACATAAAATAGTGCCAAGTTAGAGCAAGCACCTGTGATGGTGGAGTAGGGGAGATGTGCTCATCATCTACACAACTACGTTGACTGTCTAGCCTTGCGTTGTGTTGCGAATCTTGTTGGGAGGATGGCGGAGTAGAATCTGTAGAGAACCTCCATTTTAGTTGCTCGGAAGGACCACCATCATCCAATGCCTTGCCAATTTCCTTCAGCTTTATTGATTTTGCATTATGAGGTCATACCGACAAGAAAAAGGAATATCATTCGCTCTTTAGAACTCATTCATGCATGATACTGACGAACACTACTCTAATGAAAGGCAAAGTCATGATACGAGGATGGAATATGTACGAAAAAATGGACGGCTTGACATATTCACACCTATGATGTGGTAACTAAGCAGAAGGCACTTCAACAAATTAGAAACACTGCAAGACACCATATGGAAGGTGCAATCAATATCACTCTGCCAAGTTAAAGCTGTCTCGTCATAGGTGGCGTTCATCAAACTAGAAGCAATACATGCTAGAAATCATATTCAAGACACAAACCAATATCACACTGCCAACTTAAAGGTGTCCCATCATAAGTGACTGATGCAGGATACACAAGAAGAGTAGTTTCATGTAAGAACATGGTGTGATAGACAGATATAGTATGTACCAAAAACAGGAAAGCGTGTCATATTCACATGTATCATGTGTAAGCTAAGCAGATGCAGTTTACACTAATTAGGAACAATACGAGCTAGACACCATATGCAACATGCAACCAAATATCACACTGCCAAGTTAGAGCAAGCACCTAGGATGGTGGAGTAGGGGAGCGGAGACCTGGACCATGTAATGCATTATCAGTACAAGGAGAATCGGTACAGATGCTCCATTTATGTTGCTGCAGAGGACCACCATCATCGCCTTCCTTACTCTTTTCCTTCCTCTTTCTTGATTTTGCCTTGTCAAGTCCAACCCACAAGAAAAAGGAATAAAATTTGCTCTTCAGAACTTATTTATGCATGATACTGACGAACACTACTTTCATGTAAGGCAGCCGCATGATAGGAGGATGGAATATGCATGAAAAATAGGACGGCATGACATATTGACATGTATGATGTATAAAGTGTAAACTAAGCACAAGGTGCTTGAACTTGTTAGAATCGATGCAAGCTAGAAACCATATGAAAGATGAAACCAATATCACTCTGCCAAATTAAAAGAGTGCCCTAACAAATGTATTTGACCAAATTAGAAGCAATACATGGCAACAGGCTAGAAATAATATGCAATATGCAACGAATAAAGGTGACTCATCGTAAGTGATTGATGCAGGATACAGAAGAGAGGTAGTTTCATGTAAGAACAAGGTTAACACATAGATGTAGTGTGTACCAAAAATAGGAAGGCATGTCATATTCACAGGTATAGTGTGTAAACTAAGTAGATGCAATTTACCCTAATTAGAAGCATTACAAGCTAGGCACCGTATGCAACATGCAACCACATATCACACTGCAAAGTTGGAGCAAGCACCTGTGATGGTGGTGTAGGGGAAGTGTTGTCTTCAGGTACAGAGCAACGTTCAATATCTTCATTTAGGCTTGCTGTTTCTTGAGAATCATGTGGAGAGGATGAAATTGCATTCTTTATAAGAGTATTGCGTCTCATATTAACCCACGCGCGTGACTGTCTCATCATAAGCGATAGACGCAGGATACACAAGAATAGTAGTTTGATGTAAGAACATGGTGTGATAGGCAGATGTAGTATGTACCAAAAATAGGAAGGCGTGCCATATTCACATGTATAATGTGTAAGCTAAGGAGATGCAGTTTACACTAATTAGGAGCATTTATGAGGGATACACAAGACAAGTAGTTTGATGTAAGAACATGGTTAATAGAAAGACGTAGTATGTACCAAAAACAGGAAGGCATGCCATATTCACATGTATAATGTGTTAACTAAGTAGATGCAATTTACCCTAATTAGAGGCATTACAAGGTAGACACCATATGCAACATGCAACAACATATCACACTTCCAAGTAAGAGCAAGCACCTGCGATGGTAGTGTGGGGGAATTGCGGTGATCAACTAGAGAGCTATGTTGACTATCTTCATTTAGCCTTGCTGTTTTTTGAGAATCATGTGGGGAGGATGACACTGCACTCTTTAAACGAGTAGGGCGTCTCACAGTAACCCACCCGGGTGACTGTCTCATCATAAGTGATTGACAAGGGATACAAAAGAGCATTAGTTTGATGTACGAACATGGTTAATAGACATATGTAGTATGTATCAAAAACAGGAAGGCATGTCATTATCAAAGGTATAATGTGTAAAGTAAGCAGATGCAATTTAACCAAATTGGAAGCAATACAAGCTAGACACCATATGAAACATGCAACCACATTTTATAGTGTGAAGTTAAAGCAAGCACCTGGGATGGTTGTGTGTGGCAATTGAGATCATCAACTGCAGAGCTACGTTTACTGTCTCCAACTGCTGACACTGCACCCATTAGAGCACTGAAACGCTTAGTGCTTATCTTCGAATTACACTAGAGCGACTTCTGTCTTTTCTTTTCTTTTCTGCATTCATCAACACTGTGTTAGAGTCTGAAATACCCATGCATAAAAAAACAATAGTGTGAGTATGGGTGAAGTGTGTGCACAATTAGTACATTGTAGAGGTAGAAGATAGCAGGTTGGTGAGAAATAAATGACGGGAGACATATGATAGCTCTACAACATGCATGGCACACTCAATTACTACAGGATTCTATGAAAATAATAGTCGACTGAAAGCAAATAGGTCAGTACATTTTTTCTGCACCGTCCGATGTACAAATAACATGCAGATCGCCTTCATCTACCTCCAGCCAGCCAGTGTTGACAATCTTCCTCAAAACGCCAGCGACCACTGGCCCAGTATTCCTCCCCTGCCTGCGCCCTCCCCTCGACCTCACCGCACCACCGTGCTTGGCACCGCCCCCCGGCCATCCATTCAAGCCCCGCCGACTTCCAGATCGGGCGCAAGCAGCTCCTGCACCCACACCCCTATGATAGACACCGATGCGCCGCTTCCCCGGGGAACAGGCGGACTAGGTGCTCCGCGCGCCTAAGCGGGTGCTGCTTCTTTTAATTGCGGTTTGACTGACCCTGAATTGAAATCCAGGCGGGCTACTGACCTCCAGCAATGGTGAAATAGTAAAAGGGAGGAAACCTTGTGCATTTAGTATCACGAAGAAGATGTAGTAAGAAGCGCTCAACTAGTTTCTTTCGTGGGATGAATACGGTGTGAGCGGAGACGTAAGATTTGCACGAATAAGGGAAGAGGAGTACCTCTTTCTGCTGGCAGTGCTGTGTCCTCCTTCTGTTTTCCGACGATCTTGTTATTCGCCGGAAACCAGAAGTTGTGGAGGACGCTGCAGCCTTGGACGAACCCATGGCCAAGTTGTTGAGTGTGGTGCGGTGGCCATCTGTCGGCAGCGGGGAAGCAGATCCAAGGCGGCGAACGACAGCGTAGCAGGAACAGCTCCGGTGCGGTGGACGGTTGCGATAGTGGAGCCGCAACAATGAGGCGCAGGACGGCGTGGTCGGAGTGGTTCTGGTACGGCGCACGTCGGCATCAGCGTCGTGGAGGCAGCTCTGCCTCGGCTTCAGGTGCTAAGTCCTTGAGGGTGTTGCGGTTGTGGTTGTGTTGGACGACGACGTCGGGGTACCGGCTCCGGCGTGATGGAGGAGGGCGGCGGTGGATTGGCTGCTCTGGGGTGGAGGACGGAGGAGGCTGGGGTTTCGTGGCCGGTGGAGAGGGCGTTTTCGCGCCCACGGAATATGAATGGGGAAACGGAGGGAGGCGGGGAACTAAGGGGGAACAATGTTTCGGTTTGAGATGCGCTTGTTTGAAATTTGGGGTAAGTTACAAACTTTGCCCCCATCTAAAATTTCGGACATATTGCGGGTTGGGGGTAGGACAGTCATGTCAGGTGTTCCAAATGTGGGCGGGATAGATTTCAGCCGAGCGTATGGGTGTTTAGGCGCCCACTGTGACGCCCCCACTTAATCGTACACTAATCATACACGCAAACGTGTACGATCAAGATCAGGGACTCACGGGAAGATATCACAACACAACTCTACAAATAAAATAAGTCATACAAGCATCATAATACAAGCCAGGGGCCTCGAGGGCTCGAATACAAGTGCTCGATCATAGACGAGTCAGCGGAAGCAACAATATTTGAGTACAGACATAAGTTAAACAAGTTTGCCTTAAGAAGGCTAGCACAAACTGGGATGCAGATCGAAAGAGGCGCAGGCCTCCTGCCTGGGATCCTCCTAAACTACTCATGGTCATCGTCAGCAGCCTGCACGTAGCAGTAGGCACCTCCAGTGTAGTAGGAATCATCGTCGACGGTGGCGTCTGGCTCCAGGGCTCCAGCATCTGGTTGCGACAACCAGGTAGAAGGGAAAGGGGAAAAGAGGGAGAAAAGCAACCGTGAGTACTCATCCAAAGTACTCGCAAGCAAGGAGCTACACTACATATGCATGGGTATATGTGTAAAGGGCCATATCGGTGGACTGAACTGCAGAATGCCAGAATAAAAGGGGGATAGCTAATCCTGTCGAAGACTTTGCTTCTGGCAGCCTCCGTCTTGCAGCATGTAGAAGAGAGTAGATTGAAGTCCTCCAAGTAGCATCTCCAAGTAGCATCTCCAAGTAGCATCTCCAAGTAGCATCTCCAAGTAGCATCTCCAGTCGCATCGCATAGCATAATCCTACCCGGCGATCCTCCCCTCGTCGCCCTGTGGAAAAGCGATCACCGGGTTGTATCTGGCACTTGGAAGGGTGTGTTTTATTAAGTATCCGATTCTAGTTGTCATAAGGTCAAGGTACAACTCCAAGTCGTCCTGTTACCGAAGATCACGGCTATTCGAATAGATTAAACTTCCCTGCAGGGGTGCACCAACTTACCCAACACGCTTGATCCCATTTGGCCGGACACACTTTCCTGGGTCATGCCCGGCCGCGGAAGATCAACACGTCGCAGCCCCACCTAGGCTCAACAGAGAGGCCAGCACGCCGGTCTAAACCTAAGCGCGCAGGGGTCTGGGCCCATCGCCCTGAGCACACCTGCACATTGCATACGCGGCCAGAAGCAGACCTAGCCTAGTGGCGTTCCAGTCCAATCCGGCGCGCGCCGCTCAGTCGCTGGCGTCACGAAGTGCTTCGGCTGATACCACGACGCCGAGTGCCCATATCTTTCCCACGTAGTTGGTTAGTGCGTATAGGCTCGTAGCCAACTCAGATCAAATACCAAGATCTCGTTAAGCGTGTTAAGTATCCGCGAACGCCGAACAGGGCGAGGCCCACCTCTCTCCTAGGCGGTCTCAACCTGCCCTGTTGCTCCGCCACAAAGATCCACTCGCGGGTGCTCCACCAGCCGACCCGACTTTAGTCTCCACATGTATCATGTATAAAGTATATAGTATATACCCGTGATCACCTCCCGAGTGATCACAGCCCGATAGTATAGCACGGCTGACGGACAAGAATGTAGGGCCACAGATGAATATACTAGCATCCTATACTAAGCATATAGGATTGCAGGTAAAGGTAACAACAGTAGTATCAAGGACAGGCTATGCATCAGGATAGGTATAACAGAAAGCAGTAACATGCTACACTACTCTAATGCAAACAGTATAGAGTAGAATAGGCGATATCTGGTGATCAAGGGGGGGGGGGCTTGCCTGGTTGCTCTGGCAAGAGAGAGGGGTCGTCAACTCCGTAGTCGAACTGGGCAGCAGCAGCTTCGGTCTCGTAGTCTACCGGAGAGAAGAGGGGGAAGAAACAATGAATACCATGCAAACAGATGCATATCAGGACAACAAGCAGAGCTAGACGTGTTCTAACACGGTCTGAGGTGATACCGGTGAAGGGGGGAAACATCCGGGAAAGTATCCGCGGTGTTCCGTGTTTTCGGACAGATGAACCGAAGGTGAAATGTTGCAGGTTCACTATGCTAGGGGCGTGTGGCGGACGAACGGGCTGCGTATCCGGATTCGTCTTGTTGTTTTGAGCAACTTTCATGTTGAAAATATTTTAATCCGGGTTACGGTTTAAAAGATATGATTTTCTAAAGATTTTATTAATTTCTGGAATTTAATTAATTATTTAATTTAATTTGAAAATGGATTTATGACATCAGCATGATGTCATGCTGATGTCAGCAGTCAACAGAGTTGACTGGTCAACCTGACAGATGGGGCCATTGACTGGGTCAACAGCACGGTCAGCAAGCCCAGTCAGCAGTCAACAGTCCTGTTGACTTAGTCAAACCTACACGTGGTCCCACTTGTCATAGTCACAGTTTAACTAAACCTAATTAACTAGTTAATTAATCATTAGTTCATCTAATCAGAGTTAATCAGGTTAATTAACAGATCTAATTAAGTTAATTAATTATCTAATTAATTAATTAATTAATATTTTTCTAATTCGTTTTTTTAATAAAAACGTTCTGGGGCTGGGCCCCGTTTGTCATAGGCCCTAGGGACCTTAGCGGGCGTTGGTGTTAGCGGGTTCGGGCGCAACGGGCACGGGCGCTGCCCGGGCGGAGATCGAACCCACCCGGGTGCGAGGCGGAGGCCGGCGACAATGCGCCGGTGGCCAGAGGCACAGCGCATGCAGCCGCACGGGTGCGTAGCGGCCCAACGCGGGGCTCGTCGGGAACGGGCGGAGGCAGGGATTGCGGCATGGTGCGGGCGCGGTGACGCACACGCATGGGCAGGAGCCGTTGCAGCTGGGGGGACGAGCCGGCCACCACGGCGTGCGTGCATACGGCAAGGGGAGAGACCGTGGCGGGAGCTAGCAGCTCAGGGGAGGTGCGACCAGTGCACGACGGCGGGTTACACGGGCGCGGGAACCGCGAGCTCCTCGGGAGCTCGGGCGTGACGGCGGGGGCGACCTACTGCGACGGGAGGGAAAGACGAGGGGGAAAGCAGAGGAGGGGCCTCACCGGGCCCTGCAGGTGTGCAATAGTGTGCGCGAGGAGGAGTCGGGGAGGCGCCGGAGTTCGGGGCAACGACGGTTGACGACGGGTTGGTGGTGACGACGGGCGATGGCGTCGGGTCAACAGGCGAGGCCGCAGCGTCTGGCGGGTGTCGCGCGAAGGAGAGGAGGGCGAGGGGGAGTCCAGGAGGCAAGCAGCGACGCGATGGGGTCGGCGGTCGGCAACGGAGGCGTCGTCGGGAGTGCCGCGGGGTCGCGCCCCCGATCTGGATCGAGAGGGGAGGGAGAGCGAGAGGGGGGAACTGGGGGAGTGGGGATCGGGTAGCTAGGGTTCGGTCGCCCCAGGGGGCTATAGGCGCCGGCTGGGCCGGCCCGGTTGGCCCAGAGGCCAGCTGGGTTGTGGCCGAGTGGGGGGGTTTGTTTTCTTTTCCTTTCTTCTTTTTTGTTTTTCTATTTCTTTTCAGTTTTCTTTTATTTTAGTTTTATAATATTTAGGAGCGACAACTAATTTGGTGTTATTAAATAGGTCACAGCCCCAGATATTCTGGCACTTTAAATAAAGTGTATTGCATGTGCTTATTATTTTAAAAGCATTTTAGATAATTGTTTTATCGCTGTTCTAGTTTATTAAATGTATTTAAGTTTTTTATTAGAAGATGATTTCTTCACCAACATTTGTTACGGGTTTTTTTGACACGTTAGGAACAATTTAGTTTTGACTTTTGAAAACTTTAATTGTTTTAACTTTAATTCAGATTTGAATTTGAATCGGTTCTGAACTAACGCGAGATTATCAACAATAATCGAGGTGACGTGGCATCATTACCAGAGGGTTACTGTAGCTTGATTACCCGGGCGTCACAATTCTCCTCCACTACAAGAAATCTCGTCCCGAGATTTAAGAGGGGGACTAAGGGGAAAATTCAGGTTACGAAATTCTAACGGGTCTTCTCAGTCTTGGTTGCTCTTCTCGAAGAGATCAATCCATTACATTGATGTCTTCATTTTTCTGCTTCAGGTCATCATGATGAAGTCGTCATCCTTTCTTCGGGATCTCCATCGTACTTACGAAAGAATAAGGGGGGGTATTCCGGGAGAACGAACCGCTACAAGGTTGACTATCTAGTTGATAACATCGGGGAAGGTGGCAGAACGTAACTCTCGAATTGAAACTTAAGAAAATATCGAGAGCAAGGTAATGAGGTTTCATGGGAAGTTTCGAGCGAGCAGGCAACCGTTCGATGCCTGAAACAGGGCGTGAAAGGGGCTCAAAGCGATCGGGAATAAGTATTGTGTCCGGTAACAGATTTGATGATCCCTCGGAAGATGGCTCGTGAATTACATACGAGGCCACACGCGAGGAACGATCTTGGGAACAGGGGGGTGCAGGAGAGTCAGGTTTCAATCCAGTGGACCTGTGGGTTATGGGCCCACCATGTGGGTTGAAAGTAGGAAGGGTGGTGACATCTTGCACAGCCGCGACAGGGAGGCATGTCAGTGAATAGCTTGCCAGCTATGTTGGCAACAACGTTGGTTCCAAGGGCGAGGGATGAAGAGAACCATTTTCCTGCTCGTTGAAATGAGGCGGGCCAAGAGGCAATGTTCTCATCCATCGGCGGATACCGAAATGTCATCAACAATAGAAACAGGGTCTCACTAGCAGAGTTGTACACCGAGGTGTTTACATAAGCAGTGAATTATTACTGCTTAGATTATATAGATCACAAGAAAGGTCAAACAAACCAATGGAAAGTAAAATGTGATCATCAGGTTAAACAGAACAATGGAAGGGAAATTTAAACACATAATTCAGGGGTATATCCTTCCCAAGGATAAGCAGAGCACGATATTCATGACGGGATATAATCATAGAAAACCCTTTAGGAAAGGGGAGAGAAATTTCATGCCATTACCCATACAGCGGTGTTTGGATAATTGATAAAGAGAATTTAGCATTGTGCTTCAAATGCTCTTATTGAAAATCGGAGTAACATAGACATGCTTCAGGTAGCAATGATATGGTGTTTCAATCAAGGGCCAGACTTTGGATACACAAATGATCCATCAGGAGTAACTTATAAAATAAGTCCTACAATTTCCTCTAGGAGGAATGGTTATCCTTGCTAAAGAAATTATAGTGATAGGTCCTCCAGCCAGGGGGGTGCTAGGCATGACATCATATTACCGGGTCATCAAAGGACCAACAACATAACTCCTGGAAAGTTGTCCCAACCATCATATCTGACCGAGATTCAGATCCGATTGGTGTCATGATACCTTAGACTCATGGTCCTGAGATAAAAAGGTGCGACACGAATTGACGAGAAGTCGTCATAAGATTCTTGAGTTCACCATTTAACCAAGAAGAGGAAGAAGGGGTGGTTGATGAACTCAGCGACAATTCATGGAGATTTCAAAAAGATGGATCCCCACGATTAAGTGAACAAGGAGATGATCATTATCAGATCAAATGATACAATGAGGTATGCTCGAGGAAACAAACCCAATTAAACATTGGTTGAAAGGTGCACCCGAAATATGGGCTGGGTTGCTCGACCAATGTCAGAATGGTGATTCAATAATCAATAGTCTAAGAATGAACGGCCGACCATTAACTTCAAAGCAATAGGGTTGCTAGAAGTGCAGAATCCAAACAGCACCGTTCACTTGTTTGTACCCCGGTTGGAATCAACACGAGGACCAAGAAAGAATGGTGATGGTGAGAAGTATCACTATACCAAGAATTCTTAAGAGGTGGTGAAATTCTCACCACATTCTTGACATAAAAGGTGGTAATATTTCAAGGTAAAGAAGAACAATGCTAGGCAGCAAGGAACTCAAGGTACAACACAAAACATGAACAAGTTTGTGTTGGAGGGAAGGCAATAAAGTGGCCGATGATAATACAAACCATCGAGGGCAAGGATGGTATTTCTCATCATGAATTCAATTGGAAACCTGGAAGGAGTCAAAATGTTGATGATGATCACGACAAATTTTGTCGATAGGATCCACGGGGAAGTAATCGAACCTCCACTACATCAAGTAAAAGGACTGATGCAGCAAAAGATTATTTGAACCACGGATAAGACACCAACTCAGAATCAAGCTTGTTGTTCAAAGTGGAATGATAAGATGAGGAAATCGACATAAGCTTAGCTCATCATCGAAGGTTGTGCTCCAGGATTAAGGACCAGGTAGCACAGTTAAGATTTAGCACGTTAATGTTATAGCCGATCAGGCTAGGAATGACATGATCGAGTACAAACTCGCAAGTAAAGGAGATTACTAAGAGTTGTTTAATCGCGACGCGGACTCGATTCAGTTATCGATGCCCTTGAGTGTTTAATAACTCGAAGCCCGTGAAAAAAAAACCGTAATCAGTGAGAATGTAGTACTTGATGAAGAACTCATAAGAAGTTATGCAGTTCCAAGATAATCTCGAGATACCAGGGGGTAATACTCGACGACAAATCAAAGTAGAGGTTGGACTGGGGTAATACTCTGCAGAAGACAAGTGCTTAAACTTGCACGAGAAATGGTATTTAAAGGAGAACATGGTCGGAAACCACGATCATAAATGATCGAACCACGGATACAAGATGAACTTATAGCAAGGGGGTAACTATTTTTACGAGCAGCTTCCATGATAAGTTATACATCGTGTCCATGGGCATGAACGCAAGGTTCAAGGTCGACTCCCACTTCTTCAATGTATAACCTTCCATTCACTTCTCGCTTTGATAAAAGCATTAGTGTTGAAAGTTTTACCTGGTGAAATACCAGATGAGTACGACTCGTGAAAACTTCCGAGTTCACACATATTAAGGAAGGCATAGGTTCAACCCATCGGGGCATCTCAGAATCATATACTAGAATCTTTAGAAGTAATTAACTCAAGCTCGAAGGCAGAGCATGGTTGAGAAAGTAGAGGATACAATTTACCAAAGGCATTATGTATCAGAGGAAAGCTCACAAGGTTATTGAATATGAAGGGCGTTGTCAGGTAAAATCCAACAATGGATCGGGCGATCCACAACGGAGCTGATGTGAGTATCGGTACTCAATCAGAGGAAGAAAGAATGCACGGGCATCATATTATAGGACAACTGAATAATTTGATGCTTAGATAACAAAGGAATTATGATTTCCAAAACAAAGGATCAGAAGCAGACGCTCTGACCAAGGATGGATAAGTTCAATAGACTTAGGGGCACAACCGACGGCAATTTAATTGGTTGATAACCAGCTCATGTCCAAAATGACGTCTGAGCCAGAGGGATGAATTCTAGGACCTGATTGAGGATTGCGAGCATTCACAACATATCGAATCAATAGACCCAAATGATAATGACAAGGGATGTCAATCTGATTACGAGACTTATGGGATTAACCATAATGCAAGCAAGCAAGAATTTCAAGAGCAATAGTCTGCTCGGGATTTTCGGAAGATCGAATGACATTTTGAAGACTTTTGTGAAATACATGAATCAACTGGGGATGAGCGGCTACTCGATAAGTGCGAGAAATTATCCGTATGGGTATTCAGGTGGTAAGGAACTGCAAGGCAGTAGGCGTAAGTATTCTAAGAACAACAACGAGTATTTCGGGGCGTCTTGTAATAAAAAGAACAACTGGGGACTAAGTAAGAACGGTGTATGAATTTATTCATAGGGATATTTCGGTGGTAGTGAATTGCAAAAGCAATGGGCAGTCCCAAAAGAGTATCGGAAAGTAACTTTGAAATCTTCATGTGCAGTCGGCGATCATCTAGACTGAAGGGGCTCTCCGGGAGAAAGCATTTTCGAGAACCTAAAGTTAGATTTTAGAAAATCATTTAACCCAACTAGAAGAGAGATCAGAGTCCCAGAGTATAGACGAGGAGTAAAAGATCCTAATACCACCCAATGGCGACATGGGCCCGTAAGGCACACAGCCAAGTTAGTAAAAGTTTTGCAATGGCTAGACTCAACTTCGGCCAAGGAGTTGGAAAGGGGATTCCTACAGGCAGTCGGCTCTGATACCAACTTGTGACGCCCCCACTTAATCGTACACTAATCATACACGCAAACGTGTATGATCAAGATCAGGGACTCATGGGAAGATATCACAACACAACTCTACAAATAAAATAAGTCATACAAGCATCATAATACAAGCCAGGGGCCTCGAGGGCTCGAATACAAGTGCTCGATCATAGACGAGTCAGCGGAAGCAACAATATCTGAGTACAGACATAAGTTAAACAAGTTTGCCTTAAGAAGGCTAGCACAAACTGGGATGCAGATCGAAAGAGGCGCAGGCCTCCTGCCTGGGATCCTCCTAAACTACTCATGGTCGTCGTCAGCAGTCTGCACGTAGCAGTAGGCACCTCCAGTGTAGTAGGAATCATCGTCGACGGTGGCGTCTGGCTCCAGGGCTCCAGCATCTGGTTGCGACAACCAGGTAGAAGGGAAAGGGGAAAAGAGGGAGAAAAGCAACCGTGAGTACTCATCCAAAGTACTCGCAAGCAAGGAGCTACACTACATATGCATGGGTATATGTGTAAAGGGCCATACCGGTGGACTGAACTGCAGAATGCCAGAATAAAAGGGGGATAGCTAATCCTGTCGAAGACTTCGCTTCTAGCAGCCTCCGTCTTGCAGCATGTAGAAGAGAGTAGATTGAAGTCCTCCAAGTAGCATCTCCAAGTAGCATCTCGAAGTAGCATCTCCAAGTAGCATCTCCAAGTAGCATCTCCAGTCGCATCGCATAGCATAATCCTACCCGGCGATCCTCCCCTCGTCGCTTTGTGGAAAAGCGATCACCGGGTTGTATCTGGCACTTGGAAGGGTGTGTTTTATTAAGTATCCGATTCTAGTTGTCATAAGGTCAAGGTACAACTCCAAGTCGTCCTGTTACCGAAGATCACGGCTATTCGAATAGATTAAACTTCCCTGCAGGGGTGCACCAACTTACCGAACACGCTTAATCCCATTTGGCCGGACACACTTTCCTGGGTCATGCCCGGCCGCGGAAGATCAACATGTCGCAGCCCCACCTAGGCTCAACAGAGAGGCCAGCACGCCGGTCTAAACCTAAGCGCGCAGGGGTCTGGGCCCATCGCCCTGAGCACACCTGCACATTGCGTACGCGGCCCGAAGCAGACCTAGCCTAGTGGCGTTCCAGTCCAATCCGGCGCGCGCCGCTCAGTCGCTGGCGTCACAAAGTGCTTCGGCTGATACCACGACGCCGAGTGCCCATATCTTTCCCACGTAGTTGGTTAGTGCGTATAGGCTCGTAGCCAACTCAGATCAAATACCAAGATCTCGTTAAGCGTGTTAAGTATCCGCGAACGCCGAATAGGGCCAGGCCCACCTCTCTCCTAGGCGGTCTCAACCTGCCCTGTTGCTCCGCCACAAAGATCCACTCGCGGGTGCTCCACCAGCCGACCCGACTTTAGTCTCCACATGTATCATGTATAAAGTATATAGTATATACCTGTGATCACCTCCCGAGTGATCACGGCCCGATAGTATAGCACGACTGACGGACAAGAATGTAGGGCCACAGATGAATATACTAGCATCCTATACTAAGCATATAGGATTACAGGTAAAGGTAACAACAGTAGTATCAAGGACAGGCTATGCATCAGGATAGGTATAACAGAAAGCAGTAACATGCTACACTACTCTAATGCAAACAGTATAGAGTAGAATAGGCGATATCTGGTGATCAAGGGGGGGGGGGCTTGCCTGGTTGCTCTGGCAAGAGAGAGGGGTCGTCAACTCCGTAGTCGAACTAGGCAGCAGCAGCATCGGTCTCGTAGTCTACCGGAGAGAAGAGGGGGAAGAAACAATGAATACCATGCAAACAGATGCATATCAGGATAACAAGCAGAGCTAGACGTGTTCTAACGCGGTCTGAGGTGATACCGGTGAAGGGGGGAAACATCCGGGAAAGTATCCGCGGTGTTCCGTGTTTTCGGACAGATGAACCGAAGGTGAAATGTTGCAGGTTCACTATGCTAGGGGCGTGTGGCGGACGAACGGGTTGCGTATCCGGATTCGTCTTGTCGTTTTGAGCAACTTTCATGTTGAAAATATTTTAATCCGGGTAACGGTTTAAAAGATATGATTTTCTAAAGATTTTATTAATTTCTGGAATTTAATTAATTATTTAATTTAATTTGAAAATGGATTTATGACATCAGCATGATGTCATGCTGATGTCAGCAGTCAACAAAGTTGACTGGTCAACCTGACAGATGGGGCCATTGACTGGGTCAACAGCACGGTCAGCAGGCCCAGTCAGCAGTCAACAGTCCTGTTGACTTAGTCAA
Source organism: Triticum dicoccoides (assembly GCF_002162155.2). Classification (NCBI taxonomy): domain Eukaryota; kingdom Viridiplantae; phylum Streptophyta; class Magnoliopsida; order Poales; family Poaceae; genus Triticum; species Triticum dicoccoides. Next base: position 194,278,518 of record NC_041383.1, read on the forward strand.
ACCGACACGTGGGTCCCACTTGTCATAGTCATAGTTTAACTAAACCTAATTAACTAGTTAATTAATCATTAGTTCATCTAATCAGAGTTAATCAGGTTAATTAACAGATCTAATTAAGTTAATTAATTATCTAATTAATTGATTAATTAATATTTTTCTAATTCTTTTTTCAATAAAAACGTGCTGGGGCTGGGCCCCGTTTGTCATAGGCCCTAGGGACCTTAGCGGGCGTTGGTGTTAGCGGGTTCGGGCGCAACGGGCACGGGCGCTGCCCGGGCGGAGATCGAACCCACCCGGGTGCGAGGCGGAGGCCGGCGACAATGCACCGGTGGCCAGAGGCACAGCGCACGCAGCCGCACGGGTGCGTAGCGGCCCAACGCGGGGCTCGTCGGGAACGGGCAGAGGCAGGGATTGCGGCGTGGTGCGGGCGCGGCGGCGCACACGCACGGGCAGGAGCCGCTGCAGCTGGGGGGACGAGCCGGCCACCACGGCGTGCGTGCATACGGCAAGGGGAGAGACCGTGGCGGGAGCTAGCAGGTCAGGGGAGGTGCGACCAGTGCACGACGGCGGGTTACACGGGCGCGGCAACCGCGAGCTCCTCGGGAGCTCGGGCGTGACGGCGGGGGCGACCTACTGCGACGGGAGGGAAAGAAGAGGGGGAAAGCAGAGGAGGGGCCTCACCGGGCCCTGCAGGTGTGCAATAGTGTGCGCGAGGAGGAGTCGGGGAGGCGCCGGAGCTCGGGGCAACGACGGTTGACGACGGGGTGGTGGTGACGACGGGCGACGGTGTCGGGTCAACAGGCGAGGCCGCAGCGTCTGGCGGGTGTCGCGCGAAGGAGAGGAGGGCGAGGGGGAGTCCAGGAGGCAAGCAGCGATGCGATGGGGTCGGCGGTCGGCAACGGAGGCGTCGTCGGGAGTGCCGCGGGGTCGCGCCCCCGATCTGGATCGAGAGGGGAGGGAGAGCGAGAGGGGGGAAGTGGGGGAGTGGGGATCGGGTAGCTAGGGTTCGGTCGCCCCAGGGGGCTATAGGCGCCGGCTGGGCCGGCCCGGTTGGCCCAGAGGCCAGCTGGGTTGTGGCCCAGTGGGGGGGTTTGTTTTCTTTTCCTTTCTTTTTTTGCTTTTCTATTTCTTTTCAGTTTTCTTTTATTTTAGTTTTATAATATTTAGGAGCGACAACTAATTTGGTGTTATTAAATAGGTCACAGCCCCAGATATTCTGGCACTTTAAATAAAGTGTATTGCATGTGCTTATTATTTTAAAAGCATTTTAGATAATTGTTTTATCGCTGTTCTAGTTTATTAAATGTATTTAAGTGTTTTATTAGAAGATGATTTCTTCACCAACATTTGTTACGGGTTTTTTTTGACATGTTAGGAACAAGTTAGTTTTGACTTTTGAAAACTTTAATTGTTTTAACTTTAATTCAGATTTGAATTTGAATCGGTTCTGAACTAACGCGAGATTATCAACAATAATCGAGGTGACGTGGCATCATTACCAGAGGGTTACTGTAGCTTGATTACCCGTGCGTCACACCCACGGCATATGAATGCTTCTCGGAGGCGGTTGAGACTGGCGTCTTGGTGAAGTTACAAACCTACCCCGTTTTAGACCTTTGGATATCGGGCCGATAGGCTACACGGGCCAGAGTCAGGACAGTAATTTCCTACCACCAAAACATTAGTCTCGCGCGGTTTCGGGTGACCAGAGGCCTATTTGGCGCTTCGTTCAATATTTGGGAGCAGAAGCATTAATGTTTTTGGTTCTCTTGAATTGAACTTTCAGGATTTGTCAAACTTCACAAATCTTTACTCTTGAAAATCCTAAAGCTACGATTATTTTGGAATGGAGGGGGTACATTTTAATATACATTGTACACGAGTATATATTAAAAAAATATGCAACTTACCTCAGTTCATGCATGGTTCCAGGTATAATCTCCTTGGTTGCAAAAAAAAAGTTAGATATGCGTATGAATATATATAGCATGTTCAAACTCACAACAAAGATTGATGCCCCCTTTTACATCTGATTTACAAATGCCATTATCTCGGGTTCAAATAGATGAATGCACTTCCTATGAATTCGAATCTTCGAAACCCCCTTTATGTTGAATTCGACATGTATTTTATTTCATAGCTAGCAATTTGGAATGTATCCATGCAAGTGACAAATGTATAAAGTGCTTCACACTAACAACATGGAGTGCACTAATTAATGTTTATATATGAATTGCAAAAGCATCCATTGCCTGTATTTCAAACCGCTCTCACTCTATGGATTGATAATATGAAATAAACACATGCACATGCTAGAATTCAATAGAGTATGGGTGTCTGATAGACCAATTTTCGTCCATACGCAATTTTGCAAAATTCATGATCTCATCAAAAAATAATAATGCCATTTATATTTTAATTTAATGCGTGTAACCGCCTTTTACACGTAGATGCACTATGCCTCGCCCCGTTCTCACAAACGCGTTATATATCTCTCTATCTAACGCATAAGTGCACACACTTTATATGCATCGGCATTTCTCTTTCACACATGCTCACAATCTCTCTCAGGGTGTCGGAGTGTCTCACGCACATGCTCTCTCTGTTTCTCTCTCTCTCTCTCTCTCTTTCTGACTACTATGTACCACTCTTTTCACTAATCTCAGTTGGAAAACACTATTTCTCTCACATGCATATATACACATGCACGGTCTCTACTAGCCCTCTATACGCACATATATGTGCCTACGTGTCTCCCGCACACACATTATCTTTAGGCCTCTCTCGCACACATTGCCCCCCCGACACACCTCTCTAATAGTAGTTGGCAGATATGATTTCATCATATTATTCGGTAGGATATCCCTGGCTGTTAGGCTGGATGGTAATACGAGGCAAAGTTTTACCCTAGTTCGGATCGGACCCTTGCAGTTGAAGAAAGAGCCTACTCCTGGTACTGTATATTAGTGATAGGGGTGTGTACAAAGTACACATGAATACCAGGCATTGTGCGTGTGTGTGTATACTATCGACGAACTAGCCCCCAAGATTGTGTAACATACTAAGGGCCTAGGGTTACAAATCATATATAGTCGGCTTATCACCAGTGGGGATAGAGTCCTCCGCGACTCTGGTAGCTTCGTGTTGTATGCCGAGTCCTCCACATGGGTCTCCCTATAACACGTCTCGGTCCAACCTATATGTGGCGCAGGATGGAACCGACCCATGAGTCTTCATGTTGACCCACCACAATTAGAAATGATGTGCCCACCACACCACACACGCAATCAGCCACTAAGAAAATAAGCATATACAATAGTACAACGGTATCTAGCTCACGATACGTCTCCATATTTTGTTGAGGACACTGACGGACTTTGCATTTGATGCGTGCCCCGTATTTGTTGACGACACTTACGGTCATTGTATTTGAAGCAAAAGCACGATATGGTCACTGGACTTCAGAATAAGCTCATCACGGTCACCACATACATTTTGTCGTGCTAACCAACATGTGGTTGGATGGTTATAGGATAGTGGTTTCTCGAGCCCACCAAGGTTAAAGTCCCGGTGCTCGCATTTATCTTGTGTTAATTTCAGTATTTTCCGGTGATGTACGTTCAGTGGGAGGAGACGTTCCACTCGACTACGAGGCACCTATGGTGACTTCATAAAATCTCAAGATCATATATGCTGACCCACTCTCTCGAAGGTGCTCATAGGGGTAGGGTTCGCGTGTATATATGAGCCCTTGCGTCTGTACCGTGTTAAACAAACACATGTCATGATTATACTGTCACTGGCTCACCCGTACAACTCCGTATTTTGTTGATGACACAATCAATTGACCAGTCAAACGGCACAACTAGTGTTGCACCATCGGGGCGCGTAACCGTGGGGCCGACCTGTCAGCCCGTATATGAAAGAAAGAAATGGTATTTTGAGTCTGTACTGTGTTAATAAAATAGGAGTACATTTTAGGGTGATCATACGGTCACTGGCTCACCATACAGCTCCGTAATTTGTTGATAACACGATCAATTGACCAGTCAAACGGTCCACTTCAGCAGCGGACATTACCATAGGGCTCACCCGTCAGCGCGTATATGAAGGACAAAAGTGGTAATAAACTAGTGGTCGATGGGTATTCGAAGTCGTGAGACCTCTGGTTGGCAGTCACCGGCGGTTGGGGGGGCGTTCATTGGGCGGTGGGGTGGGGATCCCCGGAGAAAAAGCTCGGCGC
>NC_041383.1:194283116-194307807 GCF_002162155.2 Triticum dicoccoides
GGTGCGGCGGCGGACCGGCGGTGGGGAGTGGTTTCGGAGAGGGCGGGCCGGCCGCGGGCGGCGGGGGTGGGCGGTTCGGTCGGTGGTGGCTGGCGGCTCAGGGGGGTCGAGTTTGATGATAAACTGGAGGCCCTTGATTTCGTATCCAACGGCTGGAAAATCTAATGACCAGAGATGAAAAATGTCAGTCGACTGATGTGTAGCCTCACCCCACACGTACACATGCACGCACGCAAGACAAGCACGCATGTAGGCATGCAACACTGAAACGTACACATAACATACACACGCACGCATGCTGGCGTGCAACACTGACACGTACACATGCACTCACGAACACACACACGTACGCACCCATGCATGCAACACTGAAATGCACCCTTGCACGCACGCAACACTCGCACGCCTGCATGCACACATCACACGACGCAAGACACACGCTCAACCTATACGTGCATGCACCCTTTGTTAAGGACATGGATTGTTACGGGTATTAATCAATCTTATCTGTGATAAGAAGGAACATTGATGTTTGCATCGGTCTTTATGAATCACAATGCATCGAACGGGCTATCAACATAGTAGGCTTAACTACATGAAAAAGATGACGTCACACTGAATGAACAATCATCGGTTTATGAAATGCCCGCTTCTGACTACCCTGGCCCACCAAAGGTTCCTCTACTATGCGCTGCCTACGTTGGGTCACTGACATGCAGGCCATGCACCCAAAGAGCCCACATGTCAGTGGAAGAACGGCGCAGTGTCCTAGATCAGAGTCGAGGGCGCCACTCGCGACACGCCCGGCTGAACACGCCTCTGTGCCGCATTCAAACGCCTCCATGAAACCCGCCCGTGTGGAAGCCGAGAAACCCACTCTAGACACACGTCCGTTCATGACCGGGTCGGCGTTAAACGCAACGCCGGCCGAGCTCCTCCCGTCCGCCGTCTATTTAATCTCCTATTTAAACGAGGCCAAACAGTGGACAAGAATCGCACACCTCCACCGCTCCCCTATCTCCTCCACCATTTTGTCCACTCTTACAATGGATTAGAAAGAGTAGTTATTCCGCATCCAAGCCGGCTGGGTAGCTCACCGGATACGAGCTATGCAGCTCGCTGATCCACCTCCCTCCCCTCGCCCGACGGAGCCAGAGCCAGTTACTGCACCAAGCCGGCACGCGGTTCAGCAACTCGCCGCTCCAGGCCAGCTCGACGAGGAGCGGCGCACGGGCGTCATTGCTGCCGTCCATGCCACCGCCTCGTACCGCGTCTCCCGTTTCTATGGCCAAGACTCCCATGCCGGCGGCCGCGCCATGCAAGCAGCGACAGAAGCCGGGTGCACGAAGAGTGACGAGTCGGTGGCCAGCGCCTTCGCGTCCGCCGCCATCATCAAGGAGAAGTAGAACATGGGAGGCCGCCGCCGCTTGGGTCCCATGACGGCCACCGCGGAGGCGACGCCGACGTACACAGCAGGTGTCTTTCCTGATCCTTTTGTTGCGAGGACCTTCGTCGACCCCGCATGGGCTCCACAGAAGAGGGGAATGTTAGGATGAACTCGAGCTGGTGCCGGCCATGGGGAAGTAGTGGCCGGTGATGAACTCAAACTGGTGCCGGCCACCATCATCTTCGGCACCAGCCAATGATATCAGTTGGGCAGTGGGGAAGCGAGCCGTCCTTTGCGCTGAAGCATATACCTCCGGGGCTCCCGGCAGTCCAGTGATCATGCTGCCGGACATGAGGAACACAAATCGATCGGCGGGCGACCATTTAGGCCAGGTATTATATACCTGTGCTGTCCAAAACTAGCACCATGTAGTTCATTTGAATGTAATGAAATCCGTCATGTTTGTGTGAAAATCCGGTATTTTATATGATTTCTGTCGTTGTTTATATGAAATATCAGTTTGTCTACGTGTTTGCGTGAATTTCGTCCGGTTGGTTGAGTTGCTGTCATAATGTGTGCGGCTACGGTTGGATGGCGTAATTTGTGGGTCGCCGGTCGGTCTACGGGCGGCTCGGGCGGCGTTGTGGGACAAAAAAACATAGCTCGTGCGAGCTCATCTCCGACGTGCGCGCTGGAGGATGCATGACAGCATGAGCACCCGAGCCATTCCTCGTTCATCGGTGGCAAAGGCACCGGTGGACAAAAGGGTCGCCAATATTTTGGCTACCCCGGCAAGATCCAAACAGCCCCTCCCAACAGATTCAAATCCCTCGTTCACCGTGGAATTTTGCCATGTGTTATTTTCATGGACTAGCAAGATGCCCGTGCATTGCACGGAACATCAAGATGCATTTTTTACAAACTCCCGCATGCATGCAAGGGATAATTAATGTCCTCCTTTGCTAGTACCACGAGGCAAACACCATTAATATTGCATTGATTAGTGTTAGTAGCCTTGTATATCTGCAAATTGTAATTTTGATAGTGGCCCCTTGTATATAAAAATGGAGGGAGAAATATGAGAGATAAGGTGAGGAGGAGTGGGGCGTGGTGCTGTGGTGGTGACTGGTGGTCGGACTGGGCGGAGGCATGGGGATGGACGGGGCATTATGTCTAGGTTTGTATCTCCCTCACACACACCCACGTAGGTGGGGGACGTGCACGAAGAGAAGAGGTGCACGCACGGCGCACGTACTCCCGTCTCTTTCCCAACCACACCCGCGCGGGTACATGGTGGAGCTCATTTCTGTACGAAAAAGGCAGCCCACATGGTAATTTGGCACGTGTACTGGTTGTCCACTTGGTGGAGGGAGGATCGTCTACCACGGGTGAACAAACAAATTGCGACTTGATGCGTTATGTTAAATTAAAAAAAGAGGCAAACCATGTGGGGCCTACCTTAGAGGCAAGGCTCTATACACTGGAGTACTTTTGATGTGTCCCGTCAACTCGCAGAACGAGGAGAAACTTGCTTAGTACGCCGTCTCCCCCGCCCACGGGCGCGGTGGCTCGCAGGATGAGGTGAAGCTTACTACTACTGTACGCCTTTACGCCCGCTCCCTCGCCCACGCGCGCGGTGGCTCGTAGCACGAGGAGAAAATTTTACTACTCCCTCTGTTTACTCCTCGTCCCTACTACATACTTTGGTTAGTACTCCCTCTATTTACTTATACAAGGCCACTATAAAAAAATACATTTTCCATCTATACAAGGCCACAATAGTAATCGAGACAAACGTTACTACTCCCTCCTTTCCAGTTTATGGCTCAATTTCAAAATCTCTCCAACCAAGGTAGACGGTGAGTGGTCGAATTAATTTCGTAGTTTGCACAGTACACTCGTTTTTCTCAAGAAGTTATGTTTACCGAGGCATTAATTAGAATGAATGCATGAATGACCACTAAATTTCCATGAACTTGTACATGCATTGGTTAGTTTCCTCTTGACACTGCTTGCTTCGGGTGATCTAACGCACCTCGAAATCCAACATGTAATGGTACTACTACTAGTATAGTAGAAGACTTATCAAACGGAAAAACGAATGTTTTTTAGATGAGCCCTATAAACCCTAGTGGGTACGTACTCCGTAAAAACAGATTTTCCCAAAACTAAGTCGCTCCCTTTCATGAATTCTGTACTTCCTGTCGCCGACATGTGGGACATATAGCAACCGGGTCGACGTGTCAAGCACCAAATAACAGTGCAGAATAGCAGGGGGGACGCACCCCACTCGTACCGGCCCAGTAGTAGTAATGAGCAATGAGACGTCAAATCACAATGCCGCACCTTCCCAGACGGACGAAGCAACCATTATTTCACACTTCAGTTTGACATCATCTCAAACCACGTACTAGTATTGCTTCTGCCTTAAGAGGGACACACGCATCGCCTTGGTACTTCATGACACGTGGGACCGCATGACAGGCCATGCTCCCCCGCCGATCGCTCGGTAAAATCACATCATTTTTACTATACTTCCTCCGTATCAGTTTACTACATGGCATGCATGTCGTTCTAGGTTGAGAATTTAACTGTCTATATATATATATATATATATATATATATATATATATATATATATATATACGTGATGAACAGTACGCTAGCCTTTTAAAAAATGTATACTTTTGTACAGTAGTACTCCACTATCGATGGATTGCGCCATGGAGCAAAAATTGAAATTAAAAAAAAGATAGTACATATAGAGAGCGCCCGTCGCCAAATTATGCATATAGTACTATTAAAAAAGCTAGTACATGCTTAATTGGGGTGCTAAATTCTATTAAAGAAATACTAGTACTAGTATGTACATACTGAAGAGTTAAAGTAACGAGAAGAAACATAACATAGTTCTGCTGGGGGCTCAGCACAACACACCCCTCAAATTAAACTAAGCACACCTAAAATTAAACTATGCAACTAATCCGGTAGACACTGCATTAGAAGTTTAGAACCACCATGAGCAACGACACTACCACCTTACTCGGAGTCCTCGTCCACGTTCTCGACTTCGTCCTTGTCCCTCTTCCTCTTGGCCGACACTTCTTTGCTTGAACCGCCAACTTGGTTGTTGCTCTTCATCCAACCCTTGTAGATATTGAAACAAAGGTAGCCATCCATTGCAGCATACTGGATGTGGTCTATATCTAGTACATTCCGCTGCCATGCATGATGATGAAACATGTATGGAGGTTTCTCCAGTTTACTGTATGAAGGATGAACCATGGCTCCTGCCAGGGTCAGCATTGAAGGCTGACGAGAGGGCACCAGCCGATTCTTCTGGAGGTCGAAGGGGTTGCCTACAACGAGGCCTATCCGACGCAGGACTTCTTTGTCGTTCTTAAAGTCTACAGTAACGAATTTGACTGTTTTGTCCTCGAGGAATTTCTTAAAATCCTGGCACTCAAAGTCGGCATGGCATATGTGGTAGACCAAACAAACGTTATGTACGCAAACCTGGATCACGGCGGGCTTCTTCCTCTCTTCGTCCTTTAGATCCTTCTCTCGTCCCACGACTGTGGTGTACTCGACATCTAGCCCAGCGACCCACTCATCATGTGAGTTTTCGAACATGTGTCTGAAGCAAGAAAGGCATCCTTTCACCATCGCGGAAGTACGGGTGAGATGACGTCGAACTCATCGCTGGTGATGGTTCTAACCTTGTACTCACCGCTGATCGGGGAGATTTGGGATGCCATGGATTTGGGAGGAGGGTTAGGATTAGTGGAACTGCCATAATGTGAATGGACGGGACGACTAGGAGCGAACCGCCGTAGTATTAAAGGACGTGCGGGGACGAGTAGGAGCGAACTGCCAGCGTGCGAACGGCAGGGTAGTGGCTTTCCATTCTCCCATGATACAGGCTTCCGAGAGCCCTTGGATCTGAGATCGAATGGTTGCATGGCGTGATTCTAGACCTATGGGTGAATATCCTATCCTGGAGGGTTATTCTTAAAATTTTTAGCAACTTAGGATGCGACCGTTTGATCTCAGATCCAAGGGCTGCCAGCAGCCCGTATCATGGTCGCGCCTACCACGGCCGTCGCGTCACTTGCGCGGTCGCGCCCTTGGAGATTTAACACGGTGCGTTAGGCTATCTGATGTTGGCATGTCATACATAGTCATCACTTAGTCACTCATACTACAACAAGGTTGGCTATAAGTGTATTTTTTTTTACTTCTCTCTATCTCTTTATTTGTACTCCCTCCATCCCATAATATAAGAACGTTTTTGACACTAGTGTAGTGTCAAAAACGTTCTTATATAATGGGACACAGGGAGTACTAGTATTTATTGCATTTGCCAAGGAGTGACCTCTTCCAATGAAATGGTGTTGCTAAGTTTGCTTCATTTAATTAGCTATAGACTCAAAATTGTCTTTTCACCTAGGTACATGTGCTTAGCACCGTTTCTTCCTTGGGTCACCAAACTAGTCTCTCTCTTCTTGATTAACTTGCCACATCAGACTTTATGCCTATGTGGCAAGCTTAAGCACCTGTAGGAACAAGTAAGTACAATAGTGCGCTTTACATGGCATTTTTGCATATGTGGAGGAAATAGAGGCAAGGAAAAAGTGGAGAAGTGGGCTCTCATGCAAGAGCCAGCCTCTACTACTACATGGTGGAGCATTGGGAGAGGCACCTGTATGGAGGTGGTCAGGAATCAGGAGACTCACGCCGGTCATAGCGCCGCAGTTAAAATGATAATGGCAAGTCAAATCACGGGGCCCCACCTGTCCAGCAGTAACTCGCTATCAAATCACACAGCCCTACGTTTGCAGCAGCCTACTCCCTCGTCTTCTCGCATCTCTGTCGAACCGACTAGGCGGAACTGCCCCGCCTACCGCGCAGGAAAAGCCCCGCCCTCGACTTTTAAATACAACTGCTCCCGCCGTCTAGGTGAGTAAGTCATCTTACGAAAACGAAATAATCCCAAAATACTAAGGCGCGGTGCATTAACTTCTACCTCGTTTCTTGTTTCTTCACATATCAACCAATAAGAATCCAATGATATACTTTTTGTGACATAGTAACTCATATTTAGTTAGTCAAATGGATGACCTAGAACTACGCGCATGCCCTATAAACCGAGACGCCTACAAATAAAAAACCGAGATGAAGAGGGTAGTTCAGCACATATCATTTTAGATCAATATAGTTGGGATTCACCAAGGAGCAAAACCAGTGGTAGGCTGCTCCTGTCGTGTTGGCGTAGCAACTCAAGTAGGGTCAGTCCGCACACGAAATGGCGACACACTTAATAGGACCCCTTTGGCAGACATGTGGCTCATCCACCGTCTTGTTCCACGTGCGATGCACCAAATTACAGTTCGGAGCAGCGGTTGGAATTGGAGGCACCCCGGTCGTAGCGCCGCAGTAGTAGAAAATGAGCGATGAGGGGTCAAATCACAAAGCCCCACCTTTCCCGCATTAAGCTGGACGGACGAAGCAACCATCATTTCACTCTAGCGCGCAAGAGCATAAAGAAAAGAGAAAACAATGATGCGTGCGGCAGCTACCTAGGGCACCCTAGGGTAGGGGTCTCCACTACAGATCCTTTTTTTGAAAGCGCCTCCACTTCAAATCGGCTTCTCCCTCGTCCTCTTGAAGAAAACCGATGATGAGTGCGGCGATAGGGTTTGTAGGAGTACTACGGCGTGCGGGGCCACATCGTAGTAAACGGGTTCAAGTCGACGCCTTAAATATGTGTGAGCCACTTGGTTTTACGGGAACGAGGCAGCATTTTGGGTTCGGGGACCAGTGGAGATATAACACATATAAAAAATTGTGGACGTAGGTTCGACCGAAAGGCAATGATGCATGGGCCCTGCATTTTGATATACCGGGGGCCGCGTGAAATTTGTTACTCTACTCAAAACTAGTAAGGTACACATGTATTGAATGCATGAGATTTTGAAACCAAATTATGAATAAATACACACTATAGCATGTAAAGCTTTGAGTCATATATGCATGATGTAGATGTTCGTTTAGTTCTTATAGTTCATCTCATTCAAAATCAATTAGTTTTATAAAAATGTTAAGATTCATGGGGTTGTGCATTGTAAATCATAAAGTAAAAAACAAATAATGGCAATTCATTTAGAAAATAATAATCAATTATGATACAGAAGATTCTAGAACAAAGGAGAAGTGCTTGTTTTTTGAGGTTTGTGCATTATGCTTAAGTTCAACCATGGAGTCTTCTAAATTGTACATGTGGCAGATCTGGTGGAATGTTGATGATATCCAATGGCCAATAGTGCTCGGATTTGCCCATCTCTGCACTGTCGGGTTAGCTTCATCCAGCGACCATCTTTCAAAGTTATTGGCACACTATATAGTTCTTGTGCCATAGTTGCATGTTTTGGAAAAAAGCTACTAGTGGGTTGTACTATCTATTTAGGAATAGAAGATGTATACATGGAAGTTGTAGGGAAAGAGATGACATGGAGGATCTCAATTCCTATGAGTAGGGATTGGAAAAGAGATGTCATTTAGTTCACATCATAGGAACTTTTCTATTGAATCTAGAGATGACATGTATCTCAAGTCCTATGAGGAGGGATTAGTAAAGAGATGTAATTTGGTTCATATCATAGGAACTTTTCTATTGAATATACGCTAATGTTTATTTTCCTTTGAAATTAAGGGAATATAGGAATCCATTCATATGAACCAAGTGGCTCTAAAGCTATAGAAATGATATCATGTTTATTTCCTTTGAAATGTAGAGTATATGAATCTATTCCTATGAACCAATTGGCTCTAAAGGAAAAAAATCCTATAAAAATCATATAGAGTTCCTATGATGTTCCTTGACACTAAAGGGATGGTTGAAATTGCTGCGGGTGATACGATGGTCTTTCTTTGTAGACTCCTCATCCATCTTTATAGTTACCTCTCAAAGATGAATGAAATGATATATACATGGTATTCTACATGTGCAATTTGGTACACGAAAACTTGGTAAAAGTTTGCGAGGTTCTAATTTTCAATAAATCTCTATGCACTGCATTTCGGAACGGAGGGAGCATAGGACAGTTGCTAACACTCACGTGGAAGATTTGTGTGTAGGAGGAGTGGCTGTTTTGTTAAATGACATGGCAAAACTGACACTGTCGGATGCCGATCTAATGGTTCTTACGGCGTTCGTCAGGAAAAGGCTTGTGGCAAACATTTGTCGGATAATGATTTACGGACACATGCATTGCATTGATACGTTCCCCCCTCTCTCTCACGCACACGCACCCTCACGAGTCACAACTCTCCCGAGTCCTCTCGCAGACTCGCACGTGGCACCCATCGTCTATCTGCAGGTAGACGTCACGCACATATGTGCTCTTCACACCTACCCTCAGAACTTCTAAAAAACAAAAGACAGCGCGCACATTTTATTTTAGCTCACACGTCACACACTTATATTATTACTTGCGGCGAGCGTTCTTTGGGCATAGTATATATTGTACTCTCACGAAGAGAAGCAGTGCACGCACGCACTAGTTCTCTCACAACCACTCGCGGGTACACATAGGAGCGCATTTTTTTGAAGCCGGTACAACAAAATCACTCCACTATATATAAAAGCAGGAGCCTTAGCGCTTGCTTTACTAGGGTTCCTCTCGTTCACTCTCTCATGCTCTCCAGATCTAAGCAAGACATAGGTGGCCACACTCTCTCTCTCAGCTCACGGCTGGTCACAAATCCGGTCGGACAACCTTGACCAAGGCAGGGGGTGTAGGTGCATCGTTCACGCTGTCGTCGGCAGCGAGGGAGGAGACCAACGGCTGCCCGCGCGTCCCGATCGGCGGCCGTGCCGTTCTCTCCGGGAGAGCGCCGGCTCGGGAGGGCCTCCGACCCCTTCTTCCTCCCTACGGTATTGTGGCCAAGATGCGGCCTCCCAACACCGTCTTTGCCACATGCCGACGACCCTCAGGTATATATTCCTTAGAAACCTGCCTTGCTCTACTGCCCCAGCTCTTCCCCCTTTGTGTGAATCCTTTTCTACTTCCGTCCGCTGTTCCAAAGCCACCTAGACTTCTACTATTATTAGAAGTAAAGCTAGTTCATACAGTCAACTCAAAGCGTTGATTCGAACAGGGAAGAAAGTGGGAAAGCTGTAGCATGAATCTAGGACTTGGTTCTAAGAGGAAACGGGGGAAAGTAGTAATATCTATCACTGTTTAAATAACCGTATTTCGTATTTGCGCAAACAGGGATGTCTGTCTCCGTATTGTTTCTATCCGTGCAATCAAAATCACACACCTCAGTTTTAGTACAACTGCGCAAAATGAGATGGCTATCCCTCGTTGCCGTCGTCTAACCTCCTTACTTCAAGGTATCCCTACATTAGTAGTAACTAAGGTAGAATGACCAACGCAATCTAAAAGAAGCTGATTCGCACGTTTTACTTCCTGATTGCAGTGCAGGGACGAGTGAAAACAACTGCATCCTAGTCCGAAATGCACTTTCTACTAGTTCATCCATGGACTGAGGACTAGCTGGCACGGCTGCACGGCGGTTTTTTGGACAGGTGCGCGGACAAGAGGCATTGTGGTCTGCTTATTTCTGCAAATAGCGGTGCTTAAATTTAGTGGAATGCACAAGAATTTCACCTGGTCAGTACACTGCATGGTTCAGTTCAACATTCCAGTTGAGACCACAATTATAATTGGTTATTCTGGAATGAGAGAACCTAACCCTGGATGGTGGCAACAAGAAAAAACCAGAGTGAACTCCAGGAAATTTAAGCCTGCCGGGAGGCCCTTTGCTCAGAGAAGCCTTGCTTGTTTTTTCCTGATTTGTAAACCTTCTCACAACTTTGTCTTTTGCTGTGAACTAGTATATGTTTGTGATGTTCTATGAATCATTGAGATGTATAAAACTGCTTAACTTATGCTTTTCAAGTTTTTTATGAAGACGAGTTTAATGTGAGTGTTCCACATGAGCGCTGGACTAGCATTGAACGTTTGGAATTTATTACATTGTGGCCTCAATTAACTGCATGAACCACTGTAACAAGATACATAGTTTCTTATATGTCAGATAGCAGATTGTTGATTCTTAGCTGGTCGATAGCCTAGTGTTGAAGCGAGCTGAGCCATTGTGCCGTGTTTTGCACAACTGCTTACAAGTGGGGTAGCACCAACAGTGTTTACAAGTACTTATGTATACGTCAGCGCACGGTTCTCGAATGAGTGCTCTATTTCATCAAAACACACACTGCTCGTATGATAAACCGTGACAACTTATGTCTTACCATGCCATATTCATGAAAAAACTAGTGAGGACGCATCTGTTTTGGCAACAATTATGATGGTTCTCACATGATTCACGGGCACACAAAAGTAGCAGCAGTTCCCATAGATGGATTCAAACAGAGTACTAGCCCCAGAGGGGTCGATAACAGGCAAGGTTCGGATAATTAGACACAATCCAAACTACTATTAAACACTAGCCGGGGCAACTATTTAATGCCTCGATCTAATTTGGGATGGACACAAGACGAACCTTGCCATGAACATCATCGAGGACGTCCCGCAGCAGCTCAATCCTGTGAACCTTCATGAGGACAACATTGTGGCCTTGCCATTGATAAACTTGTTTGTCGAGGCATGCCACGTCATCTTCCTGCATAAGCTTGACAAGAACAGTATGCCTCACAAACAAAGGAGTAGCTTTGAACTTCTTGTGCTTCAGTACACCCTGGACAACACGCCTGACAATAGTGACGCTAGAATACACCTCTTCATTGGTATAACCACAAATGGCTTCTTGGATCCAACAGCCTAAGAACTCTGTTTTCCCAGTGCGTATATTCAGGTCATCCGCCTCATAGCGAGTGACATGCACAACCACACAATCCTTGTCTGCATCAGGGCTCTAATTTAAACATAAACAAATTCTGAATTACTTTTTAGTATAAGAAACACAAGTTATTTAAACCACTATGTATAGCATGGCATCGAAGCTAATAAAATTTTGCATTATTAATCACCACATACTTCCTTTTCTAAAAAAAATCACCACATACTTAGATGAAAAACCACAATCAAGATCGGCAAAGAAGGAAATCACCTTGGGCAGCTCAATGGGGGGGGGGGGACACGTCCTCGAAGGGGGAAAACTGCTCCTGCAGTGCCACGGGGGCTGTAACCTCAAATGGGGCGTTGACCATCTCAGTAGTGGCCGTGAGCGTATTTGGGTTCGGCTTGATGGTTGCCTCCATCTTCTTGGAGCTCTCTGTCTCGTGGGGATGAGCCTCCTGCGTCTGCTCCAATATCAGCAGATCTTTGCCTGGTTCTCCTTGGTCCATCATGAAACTGACGAATACTAGGAGACAACTAAAAGGAAAACACAATCGCAATGACAATGAAACAAAAAAGAGAGTGAGGATCGGTTACTACTTTGCAAAAGTTCTTTTTTTTTTCTCTGAACGAAAATATACCAACATCACGGATCCGCTTACCTTCCCTTCATTGGGAGAGAAGAACAGTGGCAGATGCGAGTGTTGCCTTTCTTGAAGACGGTGAGGGAGAAGGGGATTCTGCGAAGAGTGAAATGATGGTTGCTTCGTCCGTCAAACTTAGACTGCGGGGAGGTGGGGTTTTGTGATACGACGGCTTGTTACTGCCGCGCTACGACCGGGGTGACTCTCCGCTTGCATACTGCCTTCTAATTTGGTGGATGGCATTTGGGCCCGCGCGCTGCATGGCCCGCATGTCGGTCAACAAAAGTATAACGACATTCAGTAGAGGGTGACGTTTCAATGACCTAGGAGGAGCCAGAAGTGGTAGAGTGTCTCCACTATACTAGTAGTAATTGTTTTTCTGGGTAGCTGTAGAGTGTCTCCACTATACTAGTAGTAATTGTTTCTCTAGGCCCAAGACAAAACAGCCAATCCACACTAGTAAATAGTAAAATCAATTCAAAAGGCGCTACCCACACCCAGCACACCGCCCCCCAAAAAAACCTGGGTTCTCTTCTTCCTCCTTGCTCCCACCCACCTTACGTCAGCTCGCTCCGCTCGTACCCCCAAATTCCTCACCTCACTCCTACAGAAAACCCTAGCTCCCCTTCTTCCTCACTCCTATAGAAAACCCCCATCTCCCCTTCTTCTTGGCTCGCACTACAACTAGGCTCGTCATTCGTTACTCTGCTCAAATCCGTGAGCGCAACGCGACGCCCTCGAGGAAAATGGAGTCGGCTGACCCCAGCGCCAAGAAGATGAGGCTCCCGCCAGCGGCGACGCCTGTTGTAGATCCCGCACCCAGCAGCGTGGGGAGAAGCAGCGACCCCGCCCCCACCGGATCCTAGGAATCCGTAGAATCTCGGGTGGACCGCATCAGTGATCTCTCGGACGCCGTCCTTGGGGAGATCATCTCCCTTCTCCCCACCAAGGATTGCTGCCGCACCCAAGTCCTCTCAATTCAGTGGCGCCCCCTATGGCGCGCCGTGCCCCTTAATATCGACTGTTGTCAGCTATCTCTCTTCAATGATTTTGGAATACCCAGAGCCATCATCTCCTCCCACCAGGGCTCCGTTCAAAGCCTCTGCATACCGTCATGCTACCTGAGCAAGCATACCATGCCCTGCACGATGGACGCCTGGATGAAATCCCCTGAATTCACAGAACTACAGCTGCTTGAGTTCTACTATTCCCCTGGAAATCAGATACCACATACCGAACGCCATGAACTTGTGCCCTCAGCACCGATGTCCATCTCGCGGTTTTCCTCCTCTCTCCACACCGCTACCTTTGCGCTGTGCTACATACCAGACAATTTGGTACTAAACCTTCGACTCCCATTTCTCAAGAAACTTTCACTTGTGCGGGTTCGTATATTGGAGGACTCATTGCACAACATCATCCACTCCAGTTGCCCTGCGCTGGAGTGCTTGGTGCTTGTTTTCACAGTTAGAATCGGTTGTCTCCAAATAAAGTCGCCTAACCTTGTAAGAATTGGAATTTCTTTTGACGGAAGGCCGCTCATCATCCAAGATGCCCCTTCACTTCAAAGGTTGATCCTTGATTCTAGTTATTCACCATTGCAAATAACCGTCCTCTCCGCGCCTAAACTGGAGACCTTGGGTGTAATACATGATCTGTGTGCTCATTTCAATATGGTGTTTGGCTCCACAGTTCTTCATGTACTTTATATTATCATCTACACTTGTAACCATAAGCTGCATTTTAAATTTCTGCGCACAATTTATATATCATCTTGGAGTACACATTTTGTACTAATATTATGTTCTATGCTCAATGAAGAGTTTCTCCATGGATGGCCTATCAATGGTGCTGGATTCTATCAAGATCTTATATATCCAAATGAATAGTTTTGATCTGAACAAGATTATTGGCTTGCTGCAATGCTTTCCATGTCTGGAGAAGTTGTATAAAGGTGATAATTTCACGCACATTGGAAGCCCGCATATAGTGTACTAGAATTAACCGTTCAGCTGTTGCTCTCTCGACACTCTTCTTTTAGACCTTAACTGTTTTCAATCTTCACGTCTATTTAGGCAACAGGACGGGGTAGGAAAGTTATAACCAATCGGTGGATTCGTAAGCATCAGGATTTTCTCACTTCTCATGAGATTCGATTGAAGACAATAACGCTAGAATGATATGTAGCCAACCGTGCAAACACAAGATTTGTCACATTCTTCCTGCTGAATGCGAGGTTACTATTGTCCATCAGGCTTAAGTTTATTAGTAGCATGGTTTTGACGGATGGGTATGTCGAAGAACAAAAAAAGGAGTTTCAGGTGGGCAAAAGGGCTTCTGAACGTGCCGGGCTTCTATTTACAACATATTGTGGTCATAATCTAGTAAATTTTACGACCCAGGATGTTCTTCTATGGACCTGACCGATCCATTTGACTGTGACTGCCGAAAACAGTGCTGGAGTTAGATGTTGTTGCCCTTTTCAATCTGTTTTTTTGTAAACCTGATGAACAATCAACCCTCGTGCTTTTGTATAGTTTGTAAGGTGGAGTTAGATGTTCCTGCCCTTTTCAACTCGGCTGTGACTGTCATATTTTCTTTGAAACAAGGCAAATGGCTTGCCATTCGTTTAATCTAGAGTGAAATATTGTAACAAATCACAACCAAGGGAAATAACATCACTCACGTCGGCTGCTTGAGCTCACTGTGCATTACAGAAGCCAAGTGATTAGCCCCCACCAGCACCCACAAACTTATTTCAAACTAGCACATCAAATGGGCTGTAAATTTTCATAGGAAAGGCTGCATGACCGTGACAGATTTGGATTCTGACATTTGGGACCCGCGAGGAAATAGCCTATCCAAGGTGGTGTCGACTTACTAGCCAGTCAACAAACGATTCTGCCTACCAACTGTTGGATTGACATCCAACATCTGTCGTGTATCTTCTATCTCTTGTCTTCTTCTTCCTCCAGCCGCCCAAACCAAACCACCCCGTCGGCTCTGCCTGCTCCCACCTCCCATGTCTGGCTGCGCCTCCACCGCCCTATCGTATGTACCCTCCAACATTGGCCAGTCCCTCCCTCTATTCCCCCACACGTCCTGTTATTCTCCGACGATGTCAGCCCCAACACGCACCCGTGCCCGAACCAGTCAACCCTCGTACTCCCCTCCGCCCGCGAATGGACCGGTGCATCTTTAACGGCTCCTGTTCGTTCCGTCCGAGGCCTCGCCGTCGTCCTCCGCCTTGCGGCCTTGGTTCGCTCGCCGTGCGCGGTGCGCCGCCCTCTTGCGTTGTCAACGTCATCAACAACCGAGAGGAACAAGGAGATGACTGTACATGGAGAGGATGACAGTAGGGACCCACAAGTGTCATGGCACTATGCAAGCAAGTGCCTCTATAGTACAAGCCCAAAAATATGGTTCCTCCTAATGGTTGGACATCTGGGGCTCACGCCATTGTCAACATAGTTAATAAACGAGAGAATTACACTACGAGCGGCTGACACCAGGGACCCAGCAAGTCGCACAGTTTTTTTTGAGGAACAAGCAGTTGTTATTTATACTAGTTTTAGCAACGGATCAGGGTAACAATGGGGCTGTGCGGGGGCTGTGGCCCATCTAGCCAGGGTTTTATTTATGTTTACCACATCATGAGCCCAGTTGTGTTTTTTTTCTTGCTGAAAATGGCTAGCCCAGTTCTATTTTTTTAAAGAAATACCCAAACAAGTCCTACTTGCTTTATCGGCCCTGCTGGGCTGCTAATCTTTCAAGACGAGGAGAGTTTCATTCGGTTTGCCCAGAAATGGCCTGTACATTTTTAAAACACATCAAACCGGGAATTAGTTTCAATTTTTTTCATTACAAGATCTTAAATTCCATTGATTTTTATGCGTGGACAATTATTTGGATTTTATATTTATATAAATTATTTTCAAAATAGTTTGAATGTGAATCGATATTTCTGGATTGAAAACAGTTGACCGCATCGAAATATGCAAAATTTCGTATACTTTTTAACCGTGGCCACAATATGGGGTGTAATGCTAACAAAAAGAAGATGGGCTCCAAAAAAAATATTAAGAATTAGCAAATGGGCTGTACATTATTAGAAATAACGGCAGATGGGCTGTATGCTGTTTTCCACAGATTTGAGGCTGACCTGTGCGCCTACTATAGGTTGACGCGTATGCTTTCATAAAAAAAGGTTGACGCACATGCAATGCCCTACCAACTTAGTCAACACATGAGAGCAGTGACTGTTGGATGTCCATCCAATGACTGCCGTGCTTCTTCAATCTCTGCTCTTCAAGCTCCAGCCGCTCAAACAAGCGCCGACGGGACTGCCTGCTCCCTCCTCCCGCGGCCGGCTATGCTGCCGCGCAGGCCTCATGGCCCCACCGCACTCGCATCACTGGCCTAGCCATCCCTCTACTCACCCACACATGCTGTTATTCTCCGGCGATGACAGACGAACTAGTAAACCCTCATACTCCTCCGCGTGGGAAACAACTGCCGAGTATTCCCTGGCTCCGTGTCGTTCCCTTCCTAGGCCTCACCGTCGTCCACCGCCCTGGTGCTCTCGGCGCGGCCTGGTCAACGTGGTCAATGAACGACATCCATGGGAAGTGGACTGTACGTGGAGAGGCTGACAGCTGGGTCCACGGCCGCACGCAAGGAAATGCCTCCTTATTACGTGCAAAATAATGATTCCTGCACTTGACAGCTAGGACCCACAGGAAGGGCCTCTGTGTTTCGCGAAAAAATGTTCCCCCCGCTGACAGGTCGGACCCACCAGCTATATCTTCGCACGCAAGGAAGTGCCTCCTTATTACGCCCAAAAAATGAATAACCCCTGCTAGCTGGGACCCACCATATTGTTGGGCTGACTTGTGGGCCTACTAAGTTGACGGGGATGTAGGGCTTTGTCAACTTAGTCAATACTCCAGTGACCGTATGATGTCCATCCAACGGCCATAGTGCTTCTTCAACCTCTGGTCTTCTTGCTCCAGCCGCCCAAAGCAGCGCCAGTCATGCCGCCTGCTCCTGCCTCCCGTGGCCGGCTGTGCTACCGCCTGCTCCTGCCTCCCTTGGCCCGGCTCCGCGTCATCCCCTTCCTAGGCCTCGTTGTCGTCCACCGCTGTGGTGCTCTCAGCGCGGCGTGGTCAATGTGGTCAACGACCGACTTCCATTGGAAGAATACTGTACATGGAGAGGCTGACAGCTGGGTCCACGACAGCCGCAAGGAAATGCCTCCTTATTACACAGAAAATAATTATTCCTCCACCTGACAGTGGGGACCCACCGGACGGGCCACCAGTATTTTGCGAAAAAAATCGTTTCCCCATGACTGTTGGGACCCACCGGACGGGCCACCATATTTTGCAAAAAAAAACGTCCCCCCCGCTGTCAGCTCGGACCCACCGAAAGTGCCTCCTTATTACGCACAAAAAAATGAATACTCTCCCGGCTAGCTGGGACCCACCTTGGTGGGAGGCTGTCTTGTGGGCCTACTAAGTTGACGGGGACGAAGGGCTTTCTCATCTTAGTCAATATGAACGATTCTAGCTCCAGTGACCATACGATGTCCATCCAACGGCCGTAGTGCTTCTTCAACCTCTGGTCTTCTTGCTCCAGCCGCCCAAAGCAGCGCCGGTCGTGCCGCATGCTCCTGCCTCTCGTGGCCGGCTATGCTGCCGCGGAGGCCTCACCGCCCCCTACTATTCCCACCGCTGGCCAGGCCCTGCAGCGACGACAGCCTCACACCGCAGCTGAACCAGTGAACCCTCGTACTCCTCTCCACGTGGGCTTCCACTGCCGCGTCTTCCCCGGCTCTGCGTCGTCCCCTTCCTAGGCCTCGTCGTCGTCCACC
This sequence comes from Triticum dicoccoides, assembly GCF_002162155.2. NCBI lineage: Eukaryota > Viridiplantae > Streptophyta > Magnoliopsida > Poales > Poaceae > Triticum > Triticum dicoccoides. The sequence continues at coordinate 194,300,886 of NC_041383.1, forward strand.
ACCATGGCGCTCTCCGCGTGGCGTGGTCAATGTGGTAAAGGAACGACTTCCATCGGAAGAGTACTGTACGTGGAGAGGCTGACAGCTGGGTCCACGGCCACAACCCAGTTTTTTTGTGATTTGCCAAGTAAGTCGCTTTGTCAGGCCTGTTGGGCTGCATATCTTTCAAGACGAGGAGAGCTTTCATTCGGATGGCCGAGAAAATGGCCCATCAGTAATGACAAATGGGTTGTACATTTTTAAAACACATCAAACCGGCAATTAGTTTCAAATATTTTTTTTCGTTTCAAGATTTTAAATTACATTAATTTTTATGCGTGGAGAATTTGTTGGATTTTATATTGATATACATTTATTTTTAAAATCAGTTTGAATGTGAGTCGAAATTTTGGGATTAAAAATAGTTCGGACCACACCGAAATATGCAAAATTTTGTATAATTTTTTAACCGTGGCCACAATATGGGCTGTAATGCTAACAAAAAGAATATGGGCTCCAAAAAAACCTTAAGAATTAGCAAATGGGATGTAAATTATTAGAAATAATGGCAGATGGGATGTATGCTGTTTTCCACAGATTTGAGGCTTTCCTAAAAAAAAGGTTGACGCACAAGCAGTGACGGTTGGATGTCCATCCAACGGCCGTCGTGCTTCTTCAATCTCTGCTCTTCCTGCTCCAGCCGCTCAAACAAGCGCTGGCAGGACTGCCTGCTCCCTCCTTCCCATGGCCGGCTGTGCTACCGCGTAGGCCTCACCGCCCCACCGTACTCTCATCGCTGGCCTAGCCATCCCTCTACTCACCCACACCTGCTGTTATTCTCCGGCAACGGCAGATGAACCAGTAAACCCTCATACAGTCGTACTCCCCTCTGCATGGGAAACAACTGCCGAGTCTTCCCTGCCTCCGTGTCGTCCCCTTCCTAGGCCTCGCCGTCGTTCACCGCCATGGTGCTCGGTGCGGCGTGGTCAATGTGGTCAACGACCGACTTCCATCGGAAGAGTACTGTGCGTGGAGAGGCTGACAACTGGGTCCACAGCCGCAGCAAGGAAGGGCCTCCTTATTACACGCAAAATAATTATTCCTCCACCTGACAGGAGGGACCCACCGGATGGGCCACCGTATTTCGCGAAAAAAACATTTCCCCCTGATTGCTGGAACCCACCAGCTACACCTTCGCACACAAGGAAGTGCGTTCGGGCAAAAAAAAACGATTCGCCCCCCTGACTGCTGGGACCCACCAGCTACATCTTCGCATGCAAGGAAGTGCATCCGGGCAAAAACAAAATGATTCGCCCCCTAACTGCTGGGACCCACCAGCTACATCTTCGCAGGCAAGGAAGTGCCTGACAGTCAGGACCCACCTGGTCGAAGCGTACGTAGCGTTGTCATTCTGGTCGTGAACGTGTACATACATATATACTGGTGGATGTAGAGGCGCGCACGTGTCATAGTAGAGGCACGCACATAGCATGTACACGTACGTACAGCGGCCAGGGTGCAAGAAAGAAAATACGGCCACGTATGTGTACATACGGGCGGGGTCTCGAACGCCTACTCGCGCATATGTACGGCGAGGGCACGTGTACATGGCTGGGTCGGAATGGAGAAACATCATCGTCGTCGTGTTCATGGTGAGGCCAGGGAATGCATCGTGTTCATGGGTAGGCAACGGAATGCGTCGTGTTCATCGGGAGGCAACGAAACGCGTGGGAGCCAACCGGCTTGGTCAGAACGAAATGCATAGTCGTGTTCATCGGGAGGGCTTGGACGGAACAGGCGGCTGAAACGAGGCCTGGCGTATCGCAGAACGGAGGAAACGGACCTCCTACGTTTGGAACGGGGTCCTGTTGATCGGGAGGGGTGTGGCATACCGCAAAATGGACGAAATGGAGCTCCTACGGTCGAAATGGGGGTCCTGTTGATCGGGAGGGGTGTGGCGTACCACAAAACAGACGAAATGGACTTGTGTTGGAGCGGTACGGTCGAAACAGGGGTCCTGTTCATCGGGAGGGGTGTGGCGTACCACAAAACGGGACTCCACGGGATACTGTTCATCTCCGCCGTCGACCTCCTGCAGCCTCCATGGGTTACCGTCGACCTCCTCCAGCCTCCATGGGCTCCTGTTCATCCAGCCTCCACTGCGTGCTACTCCACCGGCTACTGTTCAACCACCCCTCCACCGTCTACTGTTCATCCAGCCCTCCACCATCTACTGTCCATCCAGCCCTCCACACCACGGGGTCTTGTTCAACCACCCCTCCACGGCCACCCCTCCATCGTCTACTGTTCATCCAGCCCTCCACACCACGGGGTCCTGTTCATCCAGAGGCAACGCCACCACTCACTGTTCATCCAAACCCCCCGCAATGCTCACTGTTCATCCAATCGATCAGCTTTAGTTAGCAGCAGTAGCGAAGGAATCACTCCATTGGGTTCAGTTAACAACCATCAATCGATCGCTCGGGTTCAGTAACGCGTAGCCTGCAGTGCATCGCTCGGGTTCAGTTAGAGCCCAACGCCTCGCTCGGGTTCAGTTAGAGCCAACGCCTCGCATGTGTACGAGAGAAATGCGCATCACTCGGCCCCCGACCTCCCACCGTAACCGATAACTCCCCGAAATTTTCCTCCCCCTCGCTTCTACCACGGTTTTTTCTGTCATGGACGGCCCAAAGAATGTTATGCAGCTGCGTCTCCGGCCCGCCCAGGACGAAAATCCCATTTTCTGTCATGATTTTTTGTCATAGAAGTAGGAGCCCACCACCTCTATGATGATACCGGGTTTTGTCACAATTATCGTCATAGAAGTGTCATATGTATGACAGAATTTTTTTTGTTCGGCCCAAAATGTCATGGATGTGTCTTTTTTTGTAGTGTTAGATATGGTCATAATTATGCGCTCTTCTATCAATTGCTCGGCAGTAATTTGTTCACCCACCATATTATTTGCTATCTTGAGAGAAGCCACTAGTAAAACCTATGGCCCCCGGGTCTCTTTTCCATCATATAAGTTCTCTTTTCCATCGTACTAGTTTTCAATCTACTATTCTGCAATCTTTTACTTTCCGATCTATAAACCAAAAATACCAAAAAATATTTACTTTACCGTTTATCTATCTCTATTAGATCTCACTTTCGCAAGTAACCGTGAAGGGATTGACAACCCTTTATCGCGTTGGGTGCAAGTTTGTTTGATTGTTTGTGCAGGTATTTGGTGGTCTGTGCATTATCTCCTACTGGATTGATATCTTGGTTCTCAAACTGAAGGAAATACTTACTATACTTTTCTGCATCACCCTTTCCTTTTCAAGGGAAAAACCAAAGCAAGCTCAAGAGGTAGCAGGAAGAATTCCTGGCGCTATTGCAGGGGAGATCTATGCCAAGTCAAGCCATACCAAGTACCCATCATAAACTCTCATCTCCTGCATTACATTATTCGCCATTCGCCTCTCGTTTCCCTCTCCCCCACTACTAAAACAATTTTCGAAAAGATTCACCTTTTCTTCGCCGTTCTTCTGTTCGATCTCTTGTTCGCTTGTGTTACTATGTGCCTTATTTTTACTTGCATCTTTGCTTGCTAAAAGTTTATGGATCCTCATCCTCTTGCTAATCTTTTTAAGAGATCCAATTATGATGAACCAATCGCTAGTGAGTTGTGTGCACTAGATTATCTTTATGAAGTTTTGCTTGAAATCTGTGAATCTGAAAAATTGTGATGAAGTGCCTTATGAAGTAATTCATGATAGATCTTTGAATAAAAAGCATGATTGCAAGGATGTTATTATAAATTCCATTAATGTCAATTGTGTTAATGATATGCAAAACCCTAAACTCAGGGATGCTAATTTTGCTATGTCTACTACTTATTGCAATGATCATGATTGGGGTGATTCTTCTTATGATCTTGAAAATTTATTTAAGCCCCATGATGAATATGAGATTGATAATAATGTTTGCCATAATATTTAAAGTGGGTTTGGAAGAGTGTCAACTTTAGATCCCACATATTTTGAGAGTGTTCAATCTTATGAAATTTTTGATAAAAGTGGGTATGGAGAGGTCATGACTTTAATTAATGTTAATCCCACTATTTTGGAAGAGTGTCAACTTCGCACGCATGTGGATCATGATGAGAATATGTTATGTGATATCTATTTTTTTAATTTGCTTATGATCCTACATGTAATTATTATGAGAGAGGAAACTATGGTTGTAGAAATTTTCATGTTACAAAATTACCTCACGTTATGTTGAGATTGCTATTATGAGAGAGGAAGCATGTTAGACTTAAACTTGTTTTTCACATGTTTTATAATGCTCTCTTTGTGTTTCAATTGCTATCTTTCATGTGAGCATCATTGAAATTATCAATGCCTAGCTAAGGGCGTTAAACAATAGCGCTTGTTGGGATGCAACCAATTTTATTTTTGTTATTTGATTTTTGTTCCTGTTTTTCTTTGAATAATTCATCTAGCCTCTAGTTATATGTGGTTTTGTGATATAATTAATGTTTGTGCCAAGTTAAACCTTTAGGATAGCTTACGGTGACAGTTGTGTTGATCCTATTGAAAAACAGAAACTTTTGCGCCCAGTAAATAATTTCCAGGATTTTATTGAAACGTCATTTTGATCTGATTCTTGTTGATCTGGATTGGTGCAAAAATTTATCAGGTTGTCCTAAATTTTCATAATTTTTGGAGTTATAGAAGTATTCAAGAGTTACAGATTACTACTGACTGTTCTGTTTTTGACAGATTCAGTTTTCTATGTGTTGTTTGCTTATTTTGATGAATCTATGGGTAGTATCCGGGGGTATGAACCATGGAAAAGTTGGAATGCAGTAGATATTACACCAATATAAATAAAGAATGAGTTCACAACAGTACCTTAAAGTGGTGATTTATTTTCTTATACTAACGGAGCTTATAAGATTTTCTGTTAAGTTTTGTGTTGTGAAGTTTTCAAGTTTTGAGTAAGGATTTGATGTACTATGGAATAAGGAGTGGCAAGAGCCTAAGGTTGGGGATGCCCAAGGCACCCCAAGGTAATATTCAAGGACAACCAAGAGCCTAAGCTTGGGGACGCCCAGGAAGGCATCCCCTCTTTCGTCTTCGTCTATCGGTAACTTTACTTGAGGCTATATTTTTATTCACCACATGATATGTGTTTTGCTTGGAGCGTCTTGTATTTTTTGAGTCTTTTCTTTTTAGTTTGCCACAATCATCCTTGCTGTACACACCTTTTGGGAGAGACACACATGAATCGTGATTTATTAGAATACTCTATGTGCTGCACTTATATCTTTTGAGCTAGGCAATATTGCTCTAGTACTTCACTTATATCTTTTTTGGAGCACGAAGGTGGCTTTATTTTATAGAAATTGATGAACTCTTGTGCTTCACTTATATTATTTTGAGAGTATTATAGAAAAGCATGGTAATTTTGAGAAATACTTGTGTTGAGGTTTGTGATTCCTGTAGCATGCACGTATGGTGAACCATTATGTAACGAAGTTGGAGCATGAGGTATTTTTTGATTGTCATCCTTTGTGTGGAGGTCGGGATCGCGCGATGGTTAACTCCTACCAACCCTTCCCCTAGGAGCACGCGCTTAGTGCTTGGTTTTGATGAGTAATAGATTTTTGCAATAAGTATGTGAGTTCTTTATGACTAATGTTGAGTCCATGGATTATACGTACTCTCACCCTTCCACCATTGCTAGCCTCTCTTGTGCCACACAACTCTCGCCGGTACCATACACCTACCATATACCTTCTTCAAAACAGCCACCATACCCACCTATTATGGCATTTCCATAGCCATTCCGAGATATATTGCCATGAAACTATCCACCATTCCGTTTATTATGACACGTTTCGTCATAGTCATATTGCTTTGCATGATCATGTAGTTGACATCGTATTTGTGGCAAAGCCACCTTTCATAATTCTTTCATACATGTCACTCTTGATTCATTGCACATCCCGGTACACCACTGGAGGCATTCACATGGAGTCATATTTTTGTTCTAAGTATCGAGTTGTAAGTAAATAGAAGTGTGAGGATCATCATTATTAGAGCATTGTCCCAAGTGAGGAAAAAAAGATGCCAAAGAAGCCAAAATAAAAAAACAGGCCAAAGAAGCCAAAGAAAAAAAGAGAAAAAAGAGAGAAAAAGAGAGAAGGGACAATGTTACTATCCTTTTTCCACACTTGCGCTTCAAAGTAGCACCATGATCTTCATGATAGAGAGTCTCCTATTTTGTCACTTTCATATACTAGTGTGAATTTTTCATTATAGAACTTGGCTTGTATATTCCAATGATGGGCTTCCTCAAAACGCCCTAGGTCTTCATGAGTAAGCAAGTTGGATGCACACCCAATTAGTTTTTTCTTTTTGAGCTTTCATAAACTTATAGCTCTAGTGCATCTGTTGCATGGCAATCCCTACTCACTCACATTGATATCTATTGATGGGCATCTCCATAGCCCGTTGATATGCATAGTTGATGTGAGATTATCTCCCTCTTTTTGTCTTCTCCACAACCACCATTCTATTCCACCTATAGTGCTACGTCCATGGCTCACGCTCATGTATTGGGTGAAAGTTGAAAAAGTTTGAGAATACTAAATTATGAAACAATTGGTTGGCTGAAACCGTGGTTGTGCTTGATTTGAATATTTTGTGTGATGAAGATGGACCGTAGCCAGACTATATGATTTTGTAGGGATAAGCTTTCTTTGGCCATGTTATTTTGAGAAGACATAATTGCCTTGTTAGTATGCTTGAAGTATTATTATTTTTATGTCAATATTAAAGTTTTGTTTTAAATCTTTCGGATCTGAACATTCATGCCACAATAAAGAGAATTACATGGATAAATATGTTAGGTAGCATTCCACATCAAAAATTCTATTTTTATCATT
>NC_041383.1:194307930-194412624 GCF_002162155.2 Triticum dicoccoides
GTCTCTAATGTATCTATAATTTTGATTGTTCCATGCTATTAAATTATCTATTTTGGATGTTTTGTATGCATTAATATGCTATTTTACATTATTTTTGGGACTAGAGTTTCTGTTTTTTTGCCTGTTTTTGAGTTTCGCAAAAAAGGAATACTAAAGGGAGTCCAAACGGAATAAACCTTTCACGATGATATTTCTTGGACCAGAAGCAAACTAGGAGACTTGGAGATGAAGTCAGAGGAGCCATGAGGCGGCCACATGGGGGGAGGGTGCGCCCCCTGTCTTGTGGGCCCCTCATGGGTCTCCTGACCCAATTCTTTTGCTCATATATAATCTTATACCCCCAAACCATCAGGGGAGCCACAAAAACACTTTCCCACCACCTTAACCTTCTGTACCCGTGAGATCCCATCTAGGGGCCTTTTCCGGCGTCCTGCCGGAGGGGGATTCGATCATGGAGGGCTTCTACATCAACACCATTGTCCTTTCGATGAAGCGTGAGTAGTTTACCACAGACCTATGGGTCCATAGCTAGTAGCTAGATGGCTTCTTCTCTCTCTCTCTTTGATTCTCAATTCCATGTTCTCGTCGATGTTCTTGGAGATCTATTCAATGTAATACTCTTTTGCGGTGTGTTTGCCGAGATCCGATGTATTGTGGATTTATGATCAGATTATCTATGAATATTATTTGAATCTTCTCTGAATTCTTATATGCATGATTTGATATCTTTGCAAGGCTCTTCGAATTATTGGTTTAGTTTGGCCTACTAGATTGGTTTTTCTTGCAATGGAAGAAGTGCTTAGATTTGGGTTCAATCTTGCGGTGTCCTTTCCTAGTGACAGTAGGGGCGGCAAGGCACGTATTGTGTTGTTGCCATCGAGGATAAAAAGATAGGGTTTTTATCATATTGCTTGAGTTAATTCCTCTACATCATGTCATCTTGCTTAATGCGTTACTCCGTTCTTTATGAACTTAATACTCTAGATGCATGCTGGATAGCGGTCGATGTGTGGAGTAATAGTAGTAGATGCAGAATCGTTTTGGTCTACTTGACACGAACGTGATGCCTATGTTCATGATCATTGCCTTAGATATGATCATAATTATGTGTTCGTCTATCAATTGATCGGCAGTAATTTGTTCACCCACCATATTATTTTCTATCTTGAGAGAAGCCACTAGTGAAACCTATAGCCCCCAGGTCTCTTTTCCACCATATAAGTTCTCTTTTCCATCATACTAGTTTCCGATCTACTATTTTGCAATCTTTTACTTTCTGGTCTATAAACCAAAAATACCAAAAAATATTTACTTTACCGTCCATCTATCTCTATTAGATCTCACTTTTGCAAGTAACCGTGAAGGGATTGACAACACCTTTATCATGTTGGGTGCAAGTTTGTTTGATTGTTTGTGCATGTATTTGGTGATTTGTGTGTTATCTCCTACTGGATTGATACCTTGGTTCTCAAACTGAGGGAAATACTTACTATACTTTGCTGGATCACCCTTTCCTCTTCAAGGGAAAAACCAACGCAAGCTCCAGAGGTAGAAAATCGCGTCCTTACCCCCCTAACAGTTGGGACCCACCAGATTGAAGCATATGTACAGTTATCTTTCTGGTTGCAAGCATGTATGTACATTATGTTTTGAGATGTCAAGGCTCATGAAGTGGAGAGAAGATGAAAGCAAGTCAAGTTGGTTTGGACCGTTCAGTTTCATGTTGGAGATGTTGAACCTATTTGTGTGTTGAGATGTTGAACTTATTGTTGACACATGAACACGTCACGTGTACCCTCGACGCCGGGGGTGATGCACCGCAGCTTACATCGAAGGAGACCCGACCGACAGCGCGATACGCAAGACAGTCGACGGGCGCTTTTGCAGACCCGAAAACCCCACACCCCCGGGAGGGACCCCGTCAGGGAGTGCGGCGGCTATGGGCTTCCCTAGGTCGATTCGCTCGCCCCTAGAGCCTCGGCATTCGCATCTCTCAAACACGAAGAACAGCAAAGAACGAGAGAGAAAAACGGTGGAGAGATAAAACGTACATGAAAAAGTAGTATATTGATTTGTTCGATTGTGTGTTGTTCAATCGGCCGTCACCCCCAACATATATAAGAGGCGGCTGGACTTCCCGTACAAGAAAAGGATTCATCTAGGCTTTCCTTACAAGCAAATTGCATCAATTCACATCCAAAACCCTAGTCAAATTCGGACTACTTTTATCCGAACTTTCCAAAACTGTTCGGTTTAAACTAACTGTACCTTGCTGGTCCTTTTTGTGATGGCAAACAACCTCGGATGGAAACGAGTACAAAAGCAATCTTGACCGTTTCAACGAGACGAACATCTTTCATGTTGAACGTTTTTTCATTAGAGGTCCCGAGAGTCAAATCGCTCGTACAAAACAGCAAATTATTCACGCATCTCATCAAACACACCCACATATGTGTATGGTTCTGAGCGTCATATTTTGCTCGCTGGAGGGTCTCGTTGTGCGGGCTCTAACTTCGCATAGGACCTTGGATTGCAACGATCTTCATGTCAAAATCGACCGTGTCGACGAGACGAAGACAATTCGTGTAGATAATTCTTCCATACGAGGCCGTCTTGGGGGCTTAATCAGCCGAACAGTGTTCTGAATACAAAATCCAGTACTTTGAGCACAACTTCGGCCTTAGAGATGAGGTCGGATGGCTATGATTTAAACATCAAAGTTGTTCCTCTCGGCGATGTGAAACTTTCCATGATGAAAACCCTCTCACTCGAAGCCATCCCATTTTCTTTTTATGTCATGCCAAAATCTGGTGTCAACACATGCCCCCCTGTTTTTCGGCAAAGCTTGCATGCCGAAAAATAATATGCACGGTGTTTGTTCTAAGGACGATGTCAACACTCCATCGGCCATTTATTTTTCTTAGGCCGATAATTATGTATCAGCTATTGCCTATTTAGGCTTCTTGCCACACACTCGGGTGGTATTTCTTCAAGTACTTGCCATTGAGAGCTCGAGGTAACAATGCCCCTTGTACATATTCCACCAAATATGAGTTTCCGGGAACTATTCTTGTAATCCTAAAAGGACCTTCCCAACTTGGAGACCACTTCCCGAATTTTTTATCTCTTGAACCAATCGGCAGAATCATTTTCCAGACGAGATCACCAACTTGAAAATTCTTTAACTTAACTTTCTTATTGTAAGCTCTTGCCACCCTCAACTTGTCTCTCTCTATGGCTCTCAAAGCAGCCAAACGTTTATCGGCAACTTCGTTAATGTTGTCCATCATTAAGTTATAAAAGTCTACTGCCGATAAATCATATTGCTTGGCAATTCTCAAAGCATTCAAATTTATTTCCACCGGTAAAACAGCCTCTTGACCATATACTAGCTCATATGGAGTCACCTTCGTAGCACCATGCCTTGAGATCCTATGTGCCCACAAAGCCTCAGACAACAACTCATGCCATCTCCTTGGATTATCCTCAATCTTCTTCTTGATGAGTTTGATTAAAATTTTATTGCTAGACTCAGCTTGTCCATTGGCTTGGGCATAATATGGAGAGGAACTGAGTAACTTTATGTTGTAAGATTCGGCAAATTCTCTGACTTGGTGTGACATAAATGATGAGCCTTGATCTGTAGTCAACGTTTGAGGAATGCCGAATCTATGAATAATGTGCTCGGTTATGAATTTAATTACCTCTGCATGTGTCATGTTCTTGAGAGGTACTGCTTCAGACCATTTAGTGAAATAATCGGTTGCCACCAATACGAACCGATGCCCCTTTGAGGAAGACGGATGAATTTGTCCAATAAAGTCTAAACCCCATCCTCTGAAAGGCCACGGCTTGATAATGGGATGTAACATAGCAGCAGGAGCCAACTGAATATGACCAAATTTTTGACAAGCTTCACACCCTTTGTAATATCTGAAGCAATCATTAATCATAGTCGGCCAATAAAATCCAGCACGTCGTAGCAACCATTTCATCTTGGGAGCCGACTGATGAGTGCCACAAATACCTTCATGGACATCTCCCATAGCAACTCTCGCTTGGTCTTCGTCCAAGCACTTTAGAAGAACATCATCAACCGTTCGGTGATAAAGACCATCATCTCTCATTATGTATTTCAAAGCCATACGCCGAACAGCCCTGTCCACCCTTCTACTAGGATCACACAAATAATCAACAATGGGTTTCCTCCAGTCTTGATTTCCTCCTGCATTGAATATTTCATTAGTGGCCGAAACGGTGGGCTCCGGTTCGGCCTCCCCTATGTTGGCAAGATTAGACATCGGCTTTTCAGAAATAATAAACATGCCACAATCAACATGATAGCCGGATGCTTGCTGTGCCAACTCATTTGCTTTCCAATTGTCATGTCTAGATATATGAGCAATGCTAAAATAATCCAAAGTAGAAATTATATCTAGACATTTATCAAGATAAACATTAAGTGATTCGTCAAAGCATTGAAAGACTTTGGATATTTGTTGCACTACTAATAACGAATCACCATAAGCCTCAATATGTGTAACACCTATAGCAAGTAACATCTCTAGGCCGAATAACAATGTTTCATATTCGGCTTGATTGTTTGTACAAAAATATTCTAAGTGGCATGAGGCTTCAAAAACAGCACCATGAGGAGATATGTAAACAATACCAACACCTTGGCCATTGCCACAAACTGAACCATCAAAATATAATCTCCACGGTACTAATGAGACAAGGTTTATATCTATGTCATGCTTGTCATCAATCTGATGTTCAACAATAAATTTAGCAATGATTTGGCCTTTCATAGATTTTAGAGATTCATAAGCCAAATCATATTCAATCAAAGCATAAGCCCACTTGCCAATTCTACCACTAAGAATTGGCCTATGCAACATGTATTTAATGACATCGGTTTGACAAGCTACTATACAAGCACTCGGCACTAAATAATATCTCAATTTTGTGCAAGCATAATATAAGCATAGACATAGTTTCTCAATAAATGTATACCTTGTCTCGGCGTCCAGTAAGCGTCTGCTCAAATATGTAATAGCATGCTCTTTTCCCTCGGTTTCTTGAGTCAAAACAGCACCAATAACTCCTTCCTCTGCTGCAATGTAAAGCCTGAAAGGTTCCCTATGCTTGGGTGCTTTCATCACCGGAGGAGTGCACAAATAATTCTTGATCATATCAAATGCTTCTTGTTGTTTTGCCCCCCAAGTGAAATCAGCATCATTCTTTAACCAAAGGATAGGAGTAAACGTGTCAACCTTCCCTGACAGATTAGCTATAAACCTCCTCAAGTAATTGACCTTGCCAAGGAACTTCTGCATATCTCTCTTGGATGTTGGAGCCTCCACTTTCTGTATGGCCTCTATCTTTTTGGGATCAATTTCTATGCCATCTTCATGGATAATGAAACCCAAAAACTTACCAGCTGACACGCCGAATGCACACTTCAAAGGATTCATCTTTAGTCCATACTTTTTCATTCTTTCAAAAGCTAAATGCAAATCGGCCAAGTGAGACTCAAAAGCATCCGATTTGACAACAATATCATCAATATAAACTTCAAGTATGACACCGAGTAAATCATGAAAAATCAAATTCATAGCCCTTTGATATGTGGCGCCAGCATTTCTTAATCCGAATGTCATCACTGGCCACTCCAATAAACCAAGAAAACCAGGGCAACGAAAAGCTGTCTTGGACATGTCCTCTTCGGCTATAAAAATTTGATTGTATCCGGCGTTACCATCTGGAAAGCTAATAACCTTATGTCCAGAAGCATCATTAATAAGCATATCGGCTATTGGCATGGGATACTCATCTTTGGGTGTAGCCCTATTCAAATCTCTGGAGTCAATGCACACCCTCAACTTGCCGGATCCTTTCTTCTTCACTGGGACAATGTTAGAAATCCACTCGACATACCTGCAAGGTCTGATAAAATTAGCTTTAAGCAAACCACCGATCTCTTCCTTGATACGGTCATACGTTTTTGGATTAAACTTTCTAGACGATTGCTTGTATGGTCTAAAACCGGCCTTTATAGGTAACCGATGCTCCACTAGCCCTCGGCTTAAACATGGCATCTCATGATATTCCCATGCAAAATAGCAAACATACTCTTTCAAAAGCTCGATCAACTTAGCTTTATGATCGGCTCTTAAATTTTTGTTTACAAACGTCGGCCTAGAAATAGAACCATCTCCTATATCTATCTCTTCTAATGGATCGGCTGATGTAAAACCTTGTCCTAATTTATCCATATCATCTAACTCTTCTATGGACTCATACATATCGTTCTCATTGGACCGATATTCTACAAGTCACTTTTGTAACCACTCTGAGTTAGGATCCATTTAAAAATATCATACCTTGGAGCCGATTGCATTCAGTTAGCTTTAAAGAAACGGGCACGAAACCATTCTTGGTCGCACTGAGAAAATCGAACTCTGACAAGTCACGTCCTGTCAAGCAAGTAGCATTTGGGTGTTGCCAATCCACTGATGCCTCGGCCAAAGAAACACAGGCTGAGTTATCCGCATGAATGACTTCCACTTCATCATCGACCCACTGGATCAAAAACTGGTGCATAGTGGATGGCACGCACTCGTTTGCATGAACCCAATCACGGCCTAGTATGACGTTGTAGTTGCTTGCACGCCAAAGTTTTACTTCCCACCGTGAGCTCCATATACATCACACCTTTGGCTTCAGTTTTCTCTTTGCCTTCAAGCCCATTGAGCACCATGTTGGTTTTTATCAACTCTTCATCATGCAGCCCCAATTTTTTGAAGACCGAATACGGCATAAGATTCACCACAGCACCACCATCAACAAGCATCCGAGTGAGCGGTGACCCATTGATATGACCTCTGATATATAACGGTTTCAGATGCGTTACTGGGTCTTTTGGCTTCTCGAACATTGCGTTTTTAGGGCCAAAATCCAGCTGAGCCACCTCCCCTTCCTCATCTACATCACGAAACTCAGCAGGTAAGTAATATACCATATTGATATCCATACCTTCATGAACCGGCGTAGGCTCATAGTCCAACATATCATCCTCTTCTTCAAGTGCATCCACCGATTCTGAAATCTATCCAAGTGAAGGAGAAGTAAGAAGTGTCACAGATGATGCAATAGCTATCGTATCATCCTCCTTTGGTCGCGCAGGTGCTGCTGTGGTAGGTGTAGAAGCCACTGCATCTTGTACTTGTTTAGGCCTCCACACTTGTTTTGTAGGCACCATGGGCCGAGTGTCATTGAACAACTTATCCCTTTGATTCTCGGCCTCTTGTTCTGTCATCTCTTGACTCCTTAACCTCTGTAGTTTCCTCTTTTGTGTCTTTGTTAGCCCTGGAGGGCACCACTTTGGCTGAGTGTATTTAGGATCTCTCGTCTTTACTTGGCTGGTGCTTGCTTCATGGTCATTAGCCGAGTGCTTTGGCGCGATAGCAAGTATCGGCTCAATCGGGTTGCTATGCATAACCGGCTGCTGTATGGTGAATGTTTTGGTGCCCAAGATGAGTGAGTCGGCATTGATTTTTCCCTTGCCTTTGCTTGACTCGACCGCTGCAGCACTTGGCAACTTAACACGCCATTCTTGCTTGCCGACCCTTTTTTGATTATCTTGCACTGGCCGATTGACACCATTGTTCAAACGGCCTCATGTGGGATAAGAAAGTCTCTCATGAACATGCCTCCTTGGTTCTGCCCAACCTGGATGAAAAACATAAGGGGCCATTGGGGGCTGCCACCATCCTCCATTGAAGTCTCCACGTAGTATGGCACATAGGGGGGTGGCGGCATCCATGGTCCCGGCGCCCACGACCCATATGACCTTACATGATGTTGAAATTCTTCCCGAGGAGGTGACCTTGAGCACTTCAAATTTGATGACCGGTTAGAGCTAGAACCGGCTGCATGATTGGCATACTTGGACAACAGCATATCAAAAGTTGGCTTGATTTTCTTGCGCTTCACTTTAGCTTCATTCGTCTTCCACTTGTCAACTTCTGGATCCTTGGGCTTGACAAATTTAACACGATTATTTTCTTGCACTTGTGGTTGCCCCCCGAGTGTAGGATTCTTGATGGTGACTTTGATTATCCCCTTGCCACCGGGTTGCTTGTCAAGCACAACCTGTCTCCCCAAGACCTTGTCACCCTCCTTGTCTTTCCTGGGCTCACCAACAATGACATTAGCTTTATTAGCAGATTCGGCAACCTCCGGCCAAATGAGTAGTTTCTTCCCCTCCAACTCGATGGTATTCATTGGAAAGGGCTATTTATCAACTTGCATCTCAGAAAAGTTCAATCGTCCGTCATTAATGGCCGATTGTATCTGCCGTCGAAAAATATTGCAATCATTAGTAGCATGAGAAAAATAATTATGATACTTGCAATAAGCGCGCCGTTTCAGCTCTTCAAACGACGGTAAAGTATGAGATATTCTAATAATCTTAGCCTGCAGCAAAGCATCAAATATTCTATCACACTTAGCAATGTTAAAAGTAAACTTCATCTCTTCATCACGATTCTTATGAATCAGTTTCAGATCATTGCAAGTAAAGGGTTTGGCCTTAGACGGCCAAACAAATTCAGTAGCAAAAACATCACCCTCATCGTCCGAGCGATCACTATCATATTCCACCATATTCATCTTTGGACGATCGGCTTTGTATCTATGCACTTCTTTGAGGTCTTTGCTTCGGCTTTCCTGAGCCAAAGCCCTTTGTAAGACTTGGTTGATATTTAAGAACTCATACCCTTCTAGCTTTTCTCTAATGGGAGTCCTCAAACCACTCAGCACTAGGTCTGCTAAGTCTCTCTCGGTTATCACCAAACTAAAACATCAGTTTTTTGTTTCTCTGAATCTCTTGACGTAATCGGAGACCGATTCATCATGCTTCTGTTTAACCGATGTTAGATGTGACAACTTGAGTTCATTGTCGCCGCTATAAAAGTGATCATGAAACTTCTGCTCTAGCTGCGACCAAATCCGAATGGAACCATGTGGTAAAGAAGAAAACCATGAAAATGCGGTACCGGTTAATGATAAAGGAAATAAATGCACTTTCAATTCATTCAATGAGCCTGCCTCACCCAATTGTGCTAAATATTGACTAACATGCTCCCATGTGGTTTTTGTGCCTTCTCCATTAAATTTAACAAAATCTGGAATTTTATATCCTGGAGGGCACTGGATGGCATCAAAGTACTTGGGGTACGGCTTTTGGTAAATCCGATTCCGAGGTAACTCAACTCCAAAATTCTCTCGAAGCATCTTTGCCATCTCCTCTCTAAGATTAGCTAGACCATCATCCATCGTGGATGATGAAGCTTGTGGCAGTGGCATAGGAGGAGTAGGGTTACTAGCTATATGTAGGAATTGTGGCACGTATGTCGACCCATAATTTAGTAGTGGTTGAGTGGTTGTAGCTGTAGGTAGGGTTTGGTTCGGTGTTGCCACCGAACCTGGCATGCTTATAATAGGGTTGATGGGTGCAGTCACAATCTGATTTGTTTGGGTAGGATAATAAGCCATCGGTACGGGAGGCGCTGATGCAATAGGTAAAGCCAGATTAGGGTTTTGCACACTAGCAGCTACACCATCATTACCACTAGACGATTGAGATGTATTCTTCTGAGCATTAGTATTTTCTATGAAAGTTTGATAGACTAGATTGTTACCATCAACAATACGACTTTCAATCTCAGCCCACTGCTCAGGAGAAAAGGAAGTACTTACAAAGGGTTTAACCTACTCGGCTTGAAGAGGAGGGAACTTGATTTCTTCAATCGAGTGATGTTCCCTTGGAGATCCTTCTTGAACTTTGCAAGGAACTCCTGCAAGTCCTTCTCCTCGCGCGCCTTCTTGTACTCCTCATAGACTTGGCGATGATCGGCCAATATCTCATCAAGACTGGGCTCAATGATGTTATCGGCGTCTACCTCAGATGGCTTGGGAAGATCAGACATGGTGGATGATGAGGATTGATCTTGATTCCCCAGCGGAGTCGCCAAAAAGTGTGTTGACACACAAACACGTCACGTGTACCCTCGACACCGGGGGTGATGCACCGCAGCTCATGTCGAAGGAGCCCCGGCCGACAGCGCGATACGCAAGACAGTCGACGGGCGCTTTTGCAGACCCGAAAACCCCACACCCCCGGGAGGGACATCGTCAGGGAGTGCGGCGGCTATGGGATGCCCTAGGTCGATTTGCTCGCCCCTAGAGCCTCGGGATTCGCAGCTCTCAAACACGAAGAACAGCGAAGAACGAGAGAGAAAAACGGTGGAGAGATAAAACGTAGATGAAAAAGTAGTATATTGATTTGTTCGACTGTGTGTTGTTAAATCGGCCGTCACCCCCAACATATATAAGAGGCGGCTGGACTTCCCATACAAGAAAAGGATTCATCTAGGCTTTCCTTAGAAAATTGCATCAATTCACGTCCAAAACCCTAGTCAAATTCGGACTAGTTTTATCCGAACTTTCCAAAACTGTTCGGTTTAAACTGACTGTACCTTGCTGGTCCTTTTTGTGATGGCAAACAACCTCGGATGGAAATGAGTCCAAAAGCAATCTTGACCGTTTCAACGAGACGAACATCTTTCATGTTGAACATTTTTTCATTAAAGGTCATCCCGAGGGCCAAATCGCTCGTGCAAAACAACAAATTATTCACGCATCTCATCAGACACACCCACATATGTGTGTGGTTCCGGGCATCATATTTTGCTCGCTGGAGGGTCTCGTTGTGCAGGCTCTAACTTTGCATACGACCTCGGATTGCGATGATCTTCATATCAAAATCAATCGTTTCGACAAGATGAAGACAATTCGTGTAGATAATTCTTCCATACGAGGCCGTCTTGGGGGCTTAATCAGACAAACAGTGTTCTGAATACAAAATCCAGTACTTTGAGCACAACTTCGGCCTTAGAGATGAGTTCGGATGGCTATGACTTAAACATCAAAGTTGTTCCTGTCGGCGATGTGAAACTTTCCATGCAGAAAACCCTCTCACTTGAAGCCATCCCATTTTCTTTTTATGTCATGCCAAAATCTGGTGTCAACACTTATTTCTTTGTTGAACCTACTTATCATTTGTGTGTTGAACCTATTTGCGGTCTTCGAACTTATTTGTGTGTCAACTTTGTGGTTGAAATGACTATGTGTGTGCTGAAATGCTGAAATTTATTTGCAAGTGATGAAACTTGACATGTCTATGTGATGAAATTCTGAAACTTAGTTTCAAGTGCTGAAACTTGACATGTTTATGTGCTGAAATGCTGGAATATATGTTCAAATGCTGTAATATACATGCTGAAATGTGGTATACTAATATACATGCTGAATTGTGGTATGTAGATGCTGAAAATAAATGGCAATTTTTTTTGAAAGGTGACCCAGAAGGGTATGGGTAATCCGTGGGTATTACCCATACCCATCCGATATTGGTATGGGAAAGATATGAAACCCGAGGTGTGGGTACGGGTACGGGTTTGGGCAAGAAAAAATGAGATGGGTGAGGGTTGGGGCAAGCATTACCAGCACCCGAACCCTGCGGGTGCCATGAGGATGTACATACTGGTCGGTCGACCTCTCTGCCATGATGAACTGTGGCCAAGTAAGGAGCGGCACATGTCGTAGTAGATCTGCCTACGTAGCAGTTTAGGCAGTCCTGTCTGAATCGTGTACTCATACATACAACCACACTGCAAAAATACAACCACGTACATACATACGGGCATGGTATCCAACGCGTACAACAATGGCGTCATGTTCATCTGCAACCAATCGGCTGGGTTGGAACAAAAGAAACGGCGTCGTGTTCATCGGGAGCAAGCGACTGGGTCACAATGCATCCTATTAGTCGGAAGCCAACCAGCTGGGACAGAACAGCCGAAAGGAGGTCTGGTGTACCGCAAAATGGAGAAAACGGTCTTCTATTCGACCGCTTACAATCGAAATGGGATCCTTGAGGGAATCCTGGATTAGGGTGTATCCGGACAACCGGACTATATACTTTGGCCGGACTGTTGGACTATGAAGATACAAGACTCAAGACTTCGTCTCGTGTCCGGATGGGACTCTCCTTTGCGTGGAAGACAAGCTTGGCGATTCGGATGTTAGATCTCCTTCTTTGTAACAGACTCTGTGTAACCCTAGCCTCCTCCAGTGTCTATATAAACCGGAGGGTTTAGTCCGTAGGAGGAGAACGATCATAATCATAGGCTAGCTCCTAGGGTTTAGCATCTACGATCTCGTGGTAGATCAACTCTTGTAACACTCATATCATCAAGATCAATCAAGCAGGAAGTAGGGTATTACCTTTCGAGAGGGCCCGAACCTGGGTAAAACATCGTGTCCCCTGCCTCCTGTTACCATTTGCCTTAGACGCACAGTTCAGGACCCCCTACCCGAGATCTGCCGGTTTTGACACCAACATTGGTGCTTTCATTAAGAGTTCCTCTGTGTCATCGCAGCAAGGCTCGATGGCTCCTTCAATCATCAACAATAACGCGGTCCAGGGTGAGACTTTTCTTCCCGGACAGATCTTCGTGTTCGCCGGCTTCGCACTGCAGGCCAATTCGCTTGGCCATCTGGAGCAGATCGACAGCTACGCCCCTGGCCATCAGGTCAGGTTCGGAAACTTGAACTACACGGCCGATATCTGCAGAGACTTGATCTTCGATGGATTTAGGCCTACGCCAGGAGCGCCGAATAGTCACGAAAAGCACGGCTTAGGTCTGCTGTCAGACAATATTCGGGATATCGCACCTACAATAGCTCCGGACATAAATCTGGGGCAGATCGTGTCATCCGAGGACGGGTGGATGGACCCCCCCGAGGCCACATACTCATCGACGGTAGAGCCGAACACAGACTCCACCTCTAAGGAAGTCTGTGTCACCTGACCCCCGGACTTGTGTTCGACTGTAGGTTCCAAACCATACGCACCCGGGCCTGATTGGGCTCCGGCAATGGAGTTCATCGCTGCGGATATCTTTCAGCACCCACCCTTTGGCGACGTGCTAAACTCTTTAAGGTCTCTCTCTTTGTCAGGGGACTCTTGGCCGAACTATGTCCGGCTCGAGGGGGATTCGGACGATGAAGAAAATCTCCGCCCACCCACCACCCACTTAATAGCCACTGTCGATGACATAACAGACATGCTTGACTTTGACTCCGACGACACCGACGGTATGGATGTCGGCGCAGGGGACGAGTTGGAACCACCGCCCACGGGGCGCTGGACTGCCACCTCATCATATGATATATACATGGTGGACACGCCTAAGGAGGACAATGGCAACAAAAAGGACACAACGGAGGATAAAACCCCCGGACAAAAGCCAAAACAACAGCGCAGACGCTGCTCTAAGTCCAGCCACAGTAAAAATAGCGATAATAGCGCTAGAAAAATAGAGACCCCAGTCAACTCCAAAGGCAACAACGACCATATGGACCCAGCGATGGAGCAGGATGAGCCAGGTCACGCCGAACACAGCCTGGAGCAGACGCCCGATCATAGCGATCCCGATGGCCGAACTCATCAACCTGCCTCCGGAGAAGAGTATAGTCCGGACGACGATGCATTCATCATCCCGGAAAAACGTTTGGAATGAAATAACCTCCACAGAAGGCTTATGGCCACTGCAAGAAGCCTAAAGAAGCAGAAGCAAAGGCTTAAGGCCGCATAGGAAATGCTCAACCGCAGATGGAATAAAGTGCTAGACACTGAAGAAAAATATGGCGACGATCGCCACACAAAGAGCTACCCAAAGCGCAAGCTACTGCCAGAATTCGACGATGAGGCCATTTTGCCAAAGAACAATACGGCCAAAAGGCCAGACCAACCACTTCATGACCACGATAGAGCAGCTACTGACGCTGCACACGATTTACGTGAGCTCCTGGACAAAAAGGCCGGCGCGACCAGGTCCATCTATGGATCTAGAGGACATGCTCTGGCGCAGGATTATGGTCACCAAAACGATCAGACTGATCGAATAACAGTTCGGAATCAACACCAGACACAATAACAGTCGACAGCATGCCACAACATGTCCAGATACAGAGGGGCTGTGCACCCTCTGTGCTTCACCAAAGAGGTACTGGATCACGAATTTCCACAGGGATTCAAACCCGTGAACATAGAGGCATACGACGGAACGACAGACCCTGTGGTTTGGATTGAGGATTTTATCCTTCATATCCACATGGCTCGTGGGGATGACCTCCAAGCCATTAAATACCTTCCCCTAAATTTGAAGGGGCTAGCTTGGCATTGGTTGAAAAGCCTCCCCGAAAATTCAATCGGAAGTTGGGAAGAACTTGAGGACGCTTTCAGGGCCAATTTTCAAGGGACCTATGTCTGACATCCGGACGCTGACGATTTAAGTACATAATATAAGAGCCCGGAGAGTCCGCCCATAAGCTTTGGAACAGATTTCTCACTAAGAAGAATCAAATTGTCGATTGTCCAGATGCCGAAGCCCTAGTGGCCTTCAAGCACAGTATCCGAGACGAGTGGCTCGCCAGACACCTCGGCCAAGAAAACCCGAGGACAATGGCAGCATTAACAAGCCTCATGACCCGCTTCTGCGCGGGTGAGGACAGCTGGTTGGCCCGTAGAGGCACCACCAACCCGGGCACATCCGAAATTAGGGATGGCAACGGGAAGCCACGGCGCAATAAAAACAAGCATCGAAACAAGGAAGAAAGTCCGGACAACACGGCGGTCAACGCCGGATTCAGGGGCTCTCGACCCGGTCAATGAAAGAAGCCATTTAAAGGCAGTAAAGAGGGACCGTCCGGCCTGAACAAAGTCCTGGTCAGATTGTGCCAAATTCATGGCACCCCCGGCAAACCTGCGAACCACACTCACAGAGAATGCTGGGTCTTTAAGCAGGCCGGCAAGTTAAATACCAAACACAAGGGAAGGGAAACACCAAGTGAAGACTAGGATGAGCCTCGCCAGCCGAACACTGGGGGACAGAAAAAATTCCCACCAGAAGTAAAAACAGTAAACATGATCTACGCGACTCATATACCAAAGAAAAGGCGCAAACGCGCGCTCAGAGACGTATACGATGTAGAGCCCGTTGCCCCCAAACTCAACCCCTGGTCGGCCTACCCGATCACCTTTGATCACAGGGACCACCCGACTAGTATCTGGCACGGAGGATCGGCTGCCTTGGTACTCGACCCCATAATCGATGGATACCATCTCACTCGTGTCCTCATGGACGGCGACAGTAGTCTCAATCTAATATATCAGGACACTGTTTGCAAGATGGGGATAGACCCATCCAGAATCAGCCAAAGTAACACCACCTTTAAAGGGGTGATACCAGGCGTTGAGGCCCGTTGCAAGGGCTCCCTCGTATTGGAGGTGATATTCGGTTCTCCCGACAACTTCAGAAGCGAAGAATTACTCTTCGCCATCGCTCCCCTCCGAAGCGGTTATCATGCATTGCTTGGAAGAACGGCCTTCGCTCGCTTCAACGCAGTGCCGCACTACGCCTACCTTAAACTCAAGATGCCCAGTCCACGTGGCGTCATCACCGTTAGCGGAAACATAGAGCGTTCCTTACGTGCAGAAGAGTATGTGGCGGCTCTAGCAGCCGGACACTAAGCAGCCTCTCCTTTTAGAACGCATGATCGGTCGTTAAGACCACAGACACGATTAGACGAGTCCGGTGCACCACCGTCGGTAACAGCCCAGATAAACCTGAGCTGGGTGCTATACACGTACCCCCATAGAGGGCATCAGGGGCTGCAAACATGCAATAAATCCCACCCTTTGGCTTTACCTTATTAGCATGCCAATGTCTTACACTTCTACTATCCATTGATAATAACCAACTCTTCGCACACTTATGCCATACTCTTTTATATGAGTTTTCCTTTTTATAGACAACATTCGTGCGACACCCTCCCAGGACACGGCACAACCAAGACAAAGGCGCAGACGTGCAGCAGGGCCCCGCTCAAAGGTTTCTCTTTAGATTAAGCCCCTGTGTAAACCTTCTTTATTGTCTCTTGTTGCTTGACATTCCATGGGTACTCAATACACCCACAGGGGATACTAGCGTTATTGACATTTTGCCATGACAGACTAACGCACGTACCTGGAAATACAGGGTTCATAATCAAGGGCGCTACTCAGCCAGTATATGTTATAAAGTCCGAATACCTTCAGGAGTGTTCGACGTCGCGAGTTTGGCCTTATATGCATCAGCTCCGAATCATGTCTTTGGTCAAATGTTGGGTTTGCCCGGCTCCTGGGTTTGCTGCCTTATGTTCCACTTCTATCGGCTAAGGCGGCCAAAGGAGAACTACTGCGATTGTGCCCTGGTTATTCCGGATGAGCTCCTCAGTAGAGAAAGCCAAAAACTGACTGTCATGATATAGCGAGAGACTTGTCAACCACTCGAGGACTCATCAGAATCTTTGGGATTCCTCCGCATTAACGAAGGGCCATTTCTCGGTCATGTACATACGCGCCCGTATCCGGATGCACGCGAAGGTAGCAGGGGCTACATAGTAGCCCCACCGTCAAACTCCTATGGCTTAGTGAAAGTGTTAAAGCTATATAGTCCGGTTGCCTAGTTTGACGTGCGATCACCTCCTTAATGGACCAAGACGTTGGATCAAGTGTGATTACACACATTTTTGCGAACACCCCTGCATGGTATGCATGGGGGCTGAAGCCAACGACTGCTAACTTTCAGGTTCTATATACATCAAATGGTCGCACATGAGGCACAATAACACTTTCGGGCAAAAGTATAAACATAGCCTCTATAATTAAATTAGAATTGTTTTTACAATTGAATGACTTGTCACTCGAACATGACACTCTTCGAGCACTGAGCCTCTATTAAACGAGCACCTTCTGTTACCTGCTCAATATAGTGCTCGGCTGGATCCTGGCTTCCTGCCAGATTCTGGGTTGCAATGATGGTGGCCTCCATATCCGCCCAATATGTTTTAAGACAGGCAAGAGCCATCCGCGCACCCTCTATGCATGCCGACCTCTTCATGGCGTTGATTCATGATACGGTGCCAAGGAATTGTTACACTAAACCAAAATAACTGTCCGGCCTCGGTCCCTTCGGCCATAGATGGTCTATTATAGACCTCATTGCAAGACTGGACAACCTATGGAGCTCGGCCACAGCGGCTATCCTTTCACTCAATGGCAACGGGCGTGTTGGAGCACTGAATTGCGACCAGAACAGCCTTTCTACTTCACTAACTTTTTGATCCTTGAAAAACTCAGTCGCATCAACCGTACTTTTTGCCAGATTCGCATACGCGTCTGCAGCGCTCCAGAGCCGATCCAGAGGAGCGTACTTTGGATCTAAGAACTTCATCCGCAACAAATAGGGGCTTCCATCCGCGATTTCTCCGGCCTGTCGAAGCTCCTCCCGCGAATCCCTAATTTCGGAACGCGTCTCCTTGGCCGCATCAAGGGCCTTCTTCAGGTCAGCCGACTTCGCCTGATTCTCCTTTTCAAGGAGCTCATACCGGTCGGCGGCGTCTCTCAGCTCCACAGCCATCTCGGCTATTTTATCTTCGCTTCAGCGATGATCAGCCTGTTCGTCTCTCAAATCGTCGGCCGCCTTTAGGGAGCCGCATTGCTAGCCCGGGCTTGTTCCTTGGCTAGGGCAAGTTCCGCCCTCAGGGCCTCCACGGCAGCAGCTCCGCCTGCAGTGAAAGAATTTCACATTAACATTATATTCCTCTTAATATTTCCTATAACAAATGAGGAAAAAAGAACACATACTCTATGACTCGTCAAGCCGCTCGTTTACAAGCATGATGTCGGCGTCCACCACATCAATCTGTCGCCTCAGTTCGGCGAATTCAGCGGTCCGGTCTACCGCTGGACCCTTAGCCACCTGCGCGTGAATGCAGGGTAATCATAACTTGAGAGTGTGATCCTCCGTTTGCCGCCTAGGGCTGGCAACCAGAGTCTCAGGGGCTACTATCTATACGGAGCACACCTAGCGCGCGTGGTACAACCAAAAAATTACGTATTTCATTATGTACCTCAAAGCCTTTGAGCAGGCTCATAAAAGCTTCATTCAACCCATTTGTGGCGGATGAAATCTTCTCAAACACCATGCCCATTAACGCACGGTGATTCTTCGAGAGAGCAGCTTGCTCCAGAAGGCCCGTCAGCGTGTCCGGCCGGTCACCGGACTGTACCGGACCCTTCTTATTGCCCCCCGTGGGAGCCAAACGCTCCGGGCTCAGGGCGGCCGAAGTGTTAGCTTATGGCCTCGGTGAATCTGGACACCTCCGTGACGACACCTCGGGGTCACCCGCCCCATGGGTCGGAGAGGCAGGTGGGGTTTCACTCTCCATCATCTCCGGAAGAAGATCCCCCAAAGATGAACTCTGTCGAGAAGAGCTACTAGCCGAACTGCAAAGGATGGTTCCTGGTTATTGTTCTCGGAGGAGGAAGCAGTAGCTCTGTATTTACGATTAACTTACAGCTCGGTGGAGGGCTGGCCTGTTTGCGGGCATGGCGCGGTAAGGACGCCCTCCAGGACAGGGCCCCCTGGTGAAGTTTTCTTCCCTTGTCTAGGCACCTCCATTTCCAAGTCTTCGGAGGCGGCCCTCTTCTTCCCGCGGAGGGAGGAGACCTTAGATTCCCCTCCCCGACTATCCTCCTTCGTGGAGACAGTAATTCTCCCGGTTTGGATGTGTAATGTGTGAAGCTCTGCTTCTCTATTCTTCCCTTCGTCTTTCCCCGAGGGCACTTGACTTAGCACACGTCTAAGCATCCTGGCTATTGCAGGACTAGGCGAGCCTTCGGGAAGTGGTGCCGGACACCTAATTCTCTCCGCCTTGCTGAGCCAATCCTGGCCGCGGATGGTTTTCAGAATAATGGTGTGATAAATATAAATGAATTGTTTGGTTTCAGGGTTACTTACTTGGGTATCTGGGCAGTTGCAGCTCAGGCCCGCATCCTCGGTGGTGTCCGGATGCTTTACTTCTGGTCCGAAGAATAACCTATACATCCCTTCGAGCGTCAGGCCGAAGAAGTGTTGAATAGTTCCCGGACCTTCCGGGTTGAACTCCCAAATCCGGAGAGGCCGACGGACTAGCATTACCTGAATTATGCTGACGAGACAGATGTCCCTCTCAAGAAGCTCCCGAATGCGACTCTGCAATGTCGGTACGTATTAGCAGGCCCCCAGTCCAGTCCCACGTTGACCCACGATGCCTCTGGGAGCCGTGACGTAGAACCACCTCCGCTGCCATAGATCGGACACCTCCGAGAAGAAGCCCTCTGGCCATGGGGCATCAGTGTTTCTGCTTATTGCAGCGCCTCCGCACTCTGCGTATCGCCCCTTGATCGCCTTCGGCTTTACATTGAAGGTCTTGAGCCATAAGCCGAAGTGCGGGGTGATGTGGAGGAAGGCTTCACGCATGACGATAAACGAGAGATGTGAAGGATGGAGTCTGGAGCTAGATCATGAAAATCTAGCCCGTAATAGAACATGAGCCCTCTCACGAAGGGATCGAGGGTGAAGCCTCATCCATGGAGGAAGTGAGAAACAAATACGATGCTCTTGTTAGGCTCGGGAGTGGGGATAACCTGCCCTGGAGCAGGAAGCCTGTGCTTGATGTCGGCTTCAGATATCTGGCCTCCCTAAGCTTTGCAATGTCCTCCTCTGTGACAGAGGAGGCCATCCACCGGCCTTGAAGGTTGGATCCGGACATGATTGAAGATCCGAAGTTCTTAAGCTTGAGCTTCGGGTGTTGGAACTCGAGATGTGGAAAGGCGCAAGCGTGGTAAGTGAGAGGGATAGGCCTCGACCCCTCTATAAAGGGGGTGAATATCAAGCGTCCTCAGCGTAACCGTTTGGGACTTGCCTAAAAACACGGAGTCATACCAACATGCATAGTGGGGTTGCCCGTACTCGTATTAATGAGGATCCCGTGATAAGGGGACATGATCTCTGCTTCGACAAGATGTGCCGATGAAAGTGCCTCGCAATATGTGCGGTGGCTGGTTGTGGGAAAACGGTTTGAATAATGACTCAGCCATGGTGTGATGTCACGTTATCTAAAGTTGTCAGCAGATTATATTTGTGGGATAGTGTTCTCTCTACGGTGGTATGTGAAAATCGTCTTGCAGAGCCGGACACGATTGAAGTGTCCGAGATTTACTTTGGAGTATTTGGAGATGGAACCCGCCTTGCAATGCCGAAGACAATCTGCGCGCCGGACTCATCATCATTGAAGCCTGGTTCAGGGGCTACCGAGGGAATCCTGGATTAGGGGGTATCCGGACAGCCGGACTATATACTTTGGCCGGACTGTTGGACTATGAAGATACAAGACTCAAGACTTCGTCTCGTGTCCGGATGGGACTCTCCTTTGCGTGGAAGACAAGCTTGGCGATTCGGATGTTAGATCTCCTTCTTTGTAACCAACTCTGTGTAACCCTAGCCTCCTCCGGTGTCTATATAAACCGGAGGGTTTAGTCCGTAGGAGGAGAACAATCATAATCATAGGCTAGCTCCTAGGGTTTAGCCTCTACGATCTCGTGGTAGATCAACTCTTGTAACACTCATATCATCAAGATCAATCAAGCAGGAAGTAGGGTATTACCTCCATCGAGAGTGCCCGAACCTGGGTAAAACATTGTGTCCCCTGCCTCCTATTACCATTAGCCTTAGACGCACAGTTCGGGACCCCCTACACGAGATCCGCCGATTTTGACACCGACAATCCTGTTCATTGGGAGGGTTGTGGCATACCGCAAAACGGAGAAAACATACTTGTCTCCAACCTCCTATGGTCGAAGCGGGATCATTTAAATTAGTAGGGGTGTGGCGTACCACAAAACGGAGGAAACAGACTTCTCGCCAACTGTCTATGATGGAAATGGGGTCCTGTTCATCGGGACGGGTGTGGCATACTATAAAATGGGACTCCATGGGCTACTATTCATTCATCGTTGACTTCCTCCAGCATGCACCGGCTACTGTTCATTCAGCCTCCATGGGGTCCTATTCATCCACCCCAACCAGCTAGGGTGTGGCGTACCGCGACATGGCCTCCTCGGGGTTCTATTCATCCAACGACAACCGCCTACTACCACGGGGTCCTGTTCATCCAACCCTCACTCGCTGGGGTGGGGTGTACAAGTGGGTGGCAGCAATGGGAACTGTTCATCCACAACTACCACGTCTCGCCCAAGGGGCTCGATCGACGTGTCTTGACTTGTGTCTACCTGTATCGCGTGCGCGGTAGCAATGTGCACTATTCATTGTGAGGCAACCAACCGGCTATGTCTCGCACACGAGGGCTCGATGCAACACATTGATCAATCGACTTCAGTAAGTAGCGAGAAGGATCGCTCGGGTTTAGTTAGTAGCGAAGGAATCTATCGGGATCTGTTGGGGATATAACTATTGGGTATGACCCGCCCAGGAGGGGCCGGGTCATACCACTGGCGGTTCATAATGAGAAGGCCCATGAAGATGTTGAAGATGGCAGTTCATGAAGCAAGCTTACTGAAGGCCCAAGACCCGGAGGAGACTTGAGGCCCATGGGCGTGAACCGCCATATGTTAACTTGTATGTTAAGGAAAGTGTAGTTCTGTCACCAGGCCGGACATGTTGTGTATGAGCCGACCGGGACTCTGTAAGCCGCTCGGCATCAGCCTGTGTATATAAAGTGGTGACCCGGTGGCTGTTTAGGGCAAGAAACAACAAGTCAAGAACTATGTCAAGCATATTCGCTCCTTGGTAACCGAAACCCAAGCAATACCACCTAAAGCAGGAGTAGGCCTTTACCTTGTTGTGAGGGGCCGAACCTGGGTAAACTCTCTATGTCCCTTGTCCCGTTTTAACCCCTTCAAGATAACCTCATAGCGATGGCTCCACACCTAAGTCCTCATGCTAGGGCATCTGCCGTGACAATTCCACGAGAGTTGGCGCCCACCATGGGGCCAGCGCATGATGGTTTCGAGTTCTTGAAGGGCAGCTTCGTAGGGCTCAAGGGATACACTATGGGTCGGATGACTAAGAGTCATCGCGGCAATCTCTACATTGATGACGAGGGCTGGGGCCCCGAGGCCGGCTGAATCGAGTACGAGTACCGGGTCCCCTTCGGTGGAATTCATGTCTTCATCGGCAAGATTGGTGAGTCGGGTGCTGAGCCGGACACCTGCATCGACATCGCCGAGATGGATCAATGCGTGCGACCCGCCAAGGTTCAAGCTGCCCAGAAGCATGTCTTTGTGGGCTTTACTCAAGGAGTGGATCTGGAAGGAGGATCCGAGTCCGATGGTGAGCCGGTCGTCTATTCAGGCGATGAGTCCTCAATCGGCGAGACCAATTCCATGTATCAGGTTCAAAATGGTGGGCTTGGGGGCTGATCCCATGGTGACAGTATTTCAGACCCCTACTAGCCGCCACACTGGGTTGCGATCTTCATGGCTGGTACACAGCCAGGGTAGGATTCTTCAACTGCAGCAGCTATGATCTTCGGGTCAGTAGCGACAACGACTGCCGGGGCAGGAGGCCCTGTGCGCTCGCTGGCTCAAGTCTTATCCGATCTATTGGATGCTCTGGCAATGTTGTTAACGGCGGAGGTAAACCCGACAAACCAAACCCAGCACAACGCGGACATTGCAAAGTTACGTGATGAGATAGCCCAAGCCAAGGAGGATCTAAACACGGAGAACACCCGGATGACGACGGAGCGAGCTGCCTTGCAGAGGGAGGCAGAATGGCTTCAGGCAAAGAGCTTTCGTTTAAGCTTGGACCGGGATGCATCAAACGCTGTCTTTCATCGAAGGCATGTGAGTCGGTTACCCCCGGGTTATGATGCGAGGAACCTTTTCAACACGCCTGGGGTAGGAACCAGTAACCCGCCCCGTGTGGATTGGGCCGTTGAGGCACCGACGGCTGGGGAACCGGTTCAACCTTGTACTGCAAACCCCCCACGTTTGAATTTGACCCCTCTTCAGCATGTTCCGACGCCCCCAGGTCATTTTTCTAATCCTTTGGATAACATGATAGCTGCGGCTACTCGACTGGCAGCTCTCCCAGTTCAGGATGAGTTGCCAGCGGCGATGGAAATATGGAGAGCTGGAGAACTTCTTCAGACGTCTGTGGCTCAATAGGCGGCTTATTCATATAGTCGTGATCGTATCCATTCAACACCACGTCCAAGCCAGAGTTATAGTAGGCACACTAATGAACCGGCCATGTCAAGCAGCGAGCGGCACCGCAATCAGCCTCATTGGCCTGACCCGCCGCGTGCCGGTAATGATGCTCAGGCTTTGGTGGACCAGGGCAGAGCACGACATGGGGCGAAGTTGGCGGCTCAACAACAATCTCCGGTTTATCCGTCGACGTCTGTGGAGGTAGGTGTGACCTTTAGAACCTTGGGTGTGCCATGTTTAGTGCCGGCTCTATGTAACGAGCGCTTGCCTAAGGATTTCAAGGGCCCTCGCAAGGTGCCTAACTATACATCGGATCAGCCCCAAAGGCTTGGATTGAGAGTTATGAGATGGCTATGGAGATGCTCGATGTCAGTGATACTTCTCCAACGTATCTATAATTTTCGATTGTTCCATGCTACTATATTACCCCTTTTGGATGTTTATGGGCTTTATTTTACACATTTATATCATTTTTGGGACTAACCTACTAACCGGAGGCCCAGCCCATATTGCTGTTTTTTTGCCTATTTCAGTATTTCGAAGAAAAGGAATATCAAATGGAGTCCAAACGGAATGAAACCTTCGGGAGCGTGATTTTTGGAACGAACGTGATCCAGAGGACTTGGTGTGCAAGTCCAGAAGCAGCCAAGGCTCTCACGAGATAGGAGGGCGCGCCACCCCTATAGGGCGCGCCCCCTGTCTCGTGGGCCCCTCGGGCGGCCACCGACGTACTTCTTCTTCCAATATATTCCTATGTACCCCGAAAACATCCAGGAGCACCACGAAACACAATTTCCACCACCGTAACCTTCTGTATCCGCGAGATCTCATCTTGGAGCCTTCGCCGACACTCTGCCGGAGGGGGAATCAACCATGAAGGGCTTCTACATCAACATCCTTGCCCCTCCGATGAGTTGTGAGTAGTTTACCACAGACCTACGGGTCCATAGTTATTAGCTAGATGGCTTCTTCTCTCTTTTTGGATCTCAATACAATGTTCTCCCCCTCTCTTGTGGAGATCTATTCGATGTAAACTCTTTTTGCGGTGTGTTTGTCGAGATCCGATGAATTGTGGGTTTATGATCAAGTTTATCTATGAATAATATTTGAATCTTCTCTGAATTCTTTTATGTATGATTGAGTTATCTTTGCAAGTCTCTTCGAATTATCAGTTTGGTTTGGCCTACTAGATTGATCTTTCTTGCCATGGGAGAAGTGCTTAGCTTTGGGTTCAATCTTGTAGTGTCCTTACCCAGTGACATATAGGGTTGCAAGGCATGTATTGTATTGTTGCCATCGAGGATAACAAGATGGGGTTTATATCATATTGCTTGAGTTTATCCCTCTACATCATGTCATCTTGCTTAATGCATTACTCTGTTCTTATGAACTTAATATTCTAGATGCAGGCAGGAGTCGGTTGATGTGTGGAGTAATAGTAGTAGATGCAGGCAGGAGTCGGTTGATGTGTGGAGTAATAGTAGTAGATGCAGGCAGGAGTCAGTCTACTTGTTGCGGACGTGATGCCTATATACATGATCATGCCTAGATAATCTCAGAACTATACGCTTTTCTATCAATTGCTCGACAGTAATTTGTTCACCCACCGTAATACTTATGCTATCTCGAGAGAAGCCTCTAGTGAAATCTATGGCCCCCGGGTCTATCTCTTATCATATTTGCTTTCAATCTACTTTTATTTGCATCTTTACTTTTTGCATCTATATTATAAAATACCAAAAATATATCTATCTTATCTTACTATCTTTATTAGATCTCACTTTCGCAAGTGGTCGTGAAGGGATTGACAACCCCTTTATTGCATTGGTTGCGAGTTCTTTGTTTGTTTGTGTAGGTGCGTGGGACTTTTGAGGATCCTCCTACTGGATTGATACCTTGGTTCTCAAAAACCGAGGGAAATGCTTATGCTACTATTGCTGCATCACCCTCTCCTCTTCGAGGAAAACCAACGCAAGCTCAAGATGTAGCAAGAAGGATTTCTGGCGCCGTTGCCGGGGAGGTCTTCGCTCAAGTCAAGACATACCAAGTATCCATCACAAACCCATCTCCCTCGCATTTACATTATTTGCCATTTGCCTCTTGTTTTCCTCTCCCCCACTTCACCCTTGCCGTTTTATTCGCCCTCTCTTTCCCAATCTCCTCCTCTCTTTCGTTTGCCCTTTTGTTTGCTCGTTTGGTTGGAATAGATGCTTATTTATTGCTAAACAGAGAACCTAAGATCTATGGATCCTCATCCGCTTGCTAATCTTTTTAAGAGATCCAATTATGATGAACCATTGCTAGTGAGTTTTGTGCACTAGATTAACTTTATGAAGCTTTGCTCAAAATTTGTGAATCTGAAAATTACGATGAAAAAATTTATGAAGAGATTCACGATAACTCATTGAATAAAAAGCATGATTGCAATGATTTTCCTATAAATTCTCTTGATGTCAATTGTGCTAATAATATGAAAAACCCTAAGCTTGGGGATGCTAGTTTTGCTATGTCTACTACTTGTTTCAATGATCATGATTGGGGTGATTCTTCTTATAACCTTGAAAATTTATTTAAGCCCCATGATGAATATGAGATTGATAATAGTGTTTGTAATAATATTGAAAGTGGATTTGGAAGAGTGTCAACTTTAGATCCCACATATTTGGAGTATGTTCAATCTTATGATATTTTTGATAAAAGTGGGTTCGGAAAGGTCATGACTTTAGTTAATGTTAATCCCACTATCTTGGAAGAGTGTCAACTTTGCATGCATGTGGATCATGTTGAGAATATGTTTTGTGATAGCTATTTTGTTGAATTTTCCTATGATCCTACATGTAATTTTTATGAGAGAGGAAAGTATGGTCGTATAAATTTTTATCTTATTAAATTACCTCTCATCATGTTGAGATTGCTATCGTCTCTTTCTTCTTCCTTGCGTATACTAGTTTTTTGCTTGCCTTGCAAATTTGTTTGCTTATAATATGCCTATGCATAGGAAGTATGTTAGACTTAGATATGTTTGTCACGTGTTTTATGATGCTCTCTTTGTGCTTCAATTCTTGTCTTTCTTGTGAGCATCATTGAAATCTCCATGCCTAGCTAAAAAAGGCTTTAAAGAAAAGCGCTTGTTGGGAAGCAACCCAATATTTTTCCTTGCTGTTATTTAATAAATATTGCATCTACCTTCTGTTTAGATGTGTTTTTATCTTTTAGTTAGTGTTTGTGCCAAGTAGAACCTATAGGATAACCTACGATGATAGTTGATTTGATTCTGCTGAAAAACAGAAACTTTGCGCGCATGAATATAATTTTGTTAAATCACAGGAACGTTCTTTTGTGTTGATTCTTTTTTCTGATGTTAAATAAATATTTTTTCCAGGACTTACTATTTTGGTAGGAGTTTTAGAGTTTCAGAAGTTTGCGTTAGTTACAGATTGCTACAGACTGTTCTGTTTTTGACAGATTCTGTTTTTCGTGTGTTGTTTGCTTATTTTGATGCATATATGGCTAGTAAAATAGTTTATAAACCATAGAGAAGTTGGAATACAGTAGGTTTAACACCAAATTAAATAAAGAATGAGTTCATTGCAGTACCTTATGTGGTGGTTTTGTTTTCTTTCACTAACGGAGCTTATAAGATTTCCTGTTGAGTTTTGTGTTGTGAAGTTTTCAAGTTTTGGGTAAAGCCTTTATGGACTATGGAATAAAGGGTGGTAAGAGCCTAAGCTTGGGGATGCCCAAGGCACCCCAAGATATTCAAGAATATCCAAAAGCCTAAGCTTGGGGATGCCCCAGGAAGGCATCCCCTCTTTCGTCTTCGTTCATTGGTAACTTTACTTGGAGCTATATTTTTATTCGCTACATGATATGTGTTTTGCTTGGAGCGACGTGTATTATATTAGTCTTTGCTTTTTAGTTTACCACAATAATCCTTGCTGTACACACCTTTTGGGAGAAGCCTACTTGATTAGAATTTGCTAGAATACTCTATGTGCTTCACTTATATCTTTTGAGCTTGATAGTTTTTGCTCTAGTGCTTCACTTATATTTTTTAGAGCACGATGGTGTCTTAATTTTGAAGGAATTTCTAGTCTCTCATGATTCACTTATATTATTTTGAGAGTCTTTTAGAACAGCATAGTATTTTCTATGGTTACAAATTTGGTCCTAGAATGATGAGCATCCAAGTTGAGTATAATAAAAAAAACTATCATAGAAAGTGAATTGGATGCTATGATCAATTTGATGCTTGATAAATGTTTTGAGATATGGAGGTAGTACTATTAAAGTTATGCTAGTTGGCTGATTATGAATTTAAAGAATGCTTGTGTTGAAGTTTGTGATTCCCGTAGCATGCACGTATGGTGAACCGCTTTGTGATGAAGTTGGAGCACAATTTTATCTATTGATTGTCTTCCTTATGAGTGGCGGTCGGGGACGAGCGATGGTCTTTTCCTACCAATCTATCCCCCTAGGAGCATGCGCGTAGTGCTTTGGTTTTTGATGACTTCTAAATTTTTGCAATAAGTGCATGAGTTCTTTTGATTAATGTTGAGTCCATGGATTATACGCACCCTTTCGCCTTTCCATCATTGCTAGCCTCTCTTATCCCGCGCAACTTTCTCCGGTACAATACACCCACCATATAGCTTCCTCAAAACAGCCACCATATCTACCTATTATGGCATTTCCATAGCCATTCCGAGATATATTGCCATGCAACTTTCCACCGTTCCATTCATATGACACACATTACTTTTGTCATATTGCTTTTTGGATGATCATGTAGTTGACATTGTATTTGTGGCAAGGCCACCTTCATAATTTCCATACATGTCACTCTTGATTCATTGCATATCCCGGTACACCGCCGGAGGCATTCATATAGTGTCATATCTTGTTCTAGCTTTGAGTTGTAATTCTTGAGTTGTAAATACATAAAAGTGTGATGATCTTCATTATTAGAGCATTGTCCAAGTGAGGAAAGGATGATGAAGACTATGATTCCCCCACAAGTCGGGATGAGACTTCGGACTTGACAAAAAAAAGAAAAAAAAGAAAAAAAAAGAAAAAAATAGAAAGACCAAAAAAAAAAGAAAGGCCAAAGAAAAAAAGGGAAAAAGAAAATAAAAAAATATAAAATGAGAGAAAAAGAGAGAAGGGACAATGCTACTATCTCTTTTTCCACACTTGTGGTTCAAAGTAGCACCATGATCTTCATGATAGAGAGTCTCATATGTTGTCACTTTCATATACTAGTGGGAATTTTTCGTTATAGAACTTGGCTTGTATATTCCAATGATGGGCTTCCTCAAAGTGCCCTAGGTCTTCGTGAGCAAGCGAGTTGGATGCACACCCACTTAGTTTCTTTTGTTGAGCTTTCATATATTTATAGCTCTAGTGCATCCGTTGCATGGCAATCCCTACTCACTCACATTGATATATATTAATGGGCATCTCCATAGCCCATTGATATGCCTAGTTGATGTGAGACTATCTTCTCCTTTTTTGTCTTCTCCGCAACCACCATTGTATTCCACATATAGTTCTATGTCCATGGCTCACGCTCATGTATTGCGTGAAAGTTGAAAAAGTTTGAGATTATTAAAGTATGAAACAATTGCTTGGCTTGTCATCGGGGTTGTGCATGATTATATACTTTGTGTGATGAAGATAGAGCAACAGCCAAACTATATGATTTTGTAGGGATAACATTCTTTGGCCATGTTATTTTGAGAAGACATGATTACCTTGATTAGTATGCTTGAAGTGTTACTATTTCTCTTATCAATATGAACTTTTATTTTGAATCGTTTGGATCTGAACATTCATGACACAATAAAGAAAATTACATTATGAATTATGCTAGGTAGCATTCCACATCAAAAATTCTCTTTTTATCATTTACCTACTCGAGGACGAGCAGGAATTAAGCTTGGGATGCTTGATACGTCTCCAACGTATCTATAATTTTTGATTGTTCCATGCTATTATATTACCCCTTTTGGATGTTTATGGGCTTTATTTTACACATTTATATCATTTTTGGGACTAACCTACTAACCGGAGGCCCATCCATATTGCTGCTTTTTTTTTGCCTATTTCAGTATTTCAAAGAAAAGGAATATCAAACGGAGTCCAAATGGAATGAATCCTTCGGGAGCGTGATTTTTGGAACGAACATGATCTAGAGGACTTGGAGTGCAAGTCAAGAAGCAGCCAAGGCTCCCACGAGATAGGAGGGCATGTCCCCCATGTAGGGCGCGCCCCCTGTCTCGTGGGCCCCTCGGGCGGCCACCGACGTACTTCTTCTTCCTATATATACCTACGTACCCCAAAAACATCCAGGAGCACCACGAAACACAATTTCCACCACCGTAACCTTCTGTATCCGCGAGATCTCATCTTGGAGCCTTCGTCGACACTCTGACGGTGGGGGAATCGATCATGGAGGGCTTCTACATCAACATCCTTGCCCCTCCGATGAGTTGTGAGTAGTTTACCACAGACCTACGGGTCCATAGTTATTAGCTAGATGGCTTCTTCTCTCTTTTTGGATCTCAATACAATGTTCTCCCCCTCTCTTGTGGAGATCTATTCGATGTAAACTCTTTTTGCGGTGTGTTTGTTGAGATCCGATGAATTGTGGGTTTATGATCAAGTTTATCTATCAATAATATTTGAATCTTCTCTAAATTCTTTTATGTATGATTGAGTTATCTTTGCAAGTCTCTTCGAATTATCAGTTTGGTTTGGCCTACTAGATTGATCTTTCTTGCCATGAGAGAAGTGCTTAGCTTTGGGTTCAATCTTGCGGTGTCCTTACCCAGTGACAGAAAGGGTTGCAAGGTACATACTGTATTGTTGCCATCGAGGATAACAAGATGGGGTTTATATCATATTGCTTGAGTTTATACCTCTACATCATGTCATCTTGCTTAATGCGTTACTCTGTTCTTATGAACTTAATACTCTAGATGCAGGCAGGAGTCGGTTGATGTGTGGAGTAATAGTAGTAGATGCAGGTAGGAGTCGGTCTACTTGTTGCGGTCGTGATGCCTATATACATGATCATGCCTAGATAATCTCATAACTATGCACTTTTCTATCAATTGCTCGACAGTAATTTGTTCACCCACCGTAATACTTATGCTATCTCGAGAGAAGCCTCTAGTGAAACCTATGGCCCCCGGGTCTATCTCTTATCATATTTGCTTTCAATCTACTTTTATTTGCATCTTTACTTTTTGCATCTATATTATAAAATACCAAAAATATATCTATCTTATCTTACTATCTTTATTAGATCTCACTTTCGCAAGTGGCCGTGAAGGGATTGACAACCCCTTTATTGCGTTGATTGCGAGTTCTTTGTTTGTTTGTGTAGGTGCGTGGGACTTTTGAGGAGCCTCCTACTGGATTGATACCTTGGTTCTCAAAAACTGAGGGAAATACTTACGCTACTATTGTTGCATCACCCTCTCCTCTTCGAGGAAAACCAACGCAAGCTCAAGACGTAGCAGTCAGTGATGCTGCATGTGCTAAGTATTTCACCATGATGTTAGATGGGCCGGCTCGTACTTGGTTGAAAAGCCTGCCTGCTAACTCCATTGGGTCATGGGCAGAGTTGAAGAGGCTATTTATTCAAAATTTTAAAGACACATGCAAGCAGCCTATGCCAATTCTGGATTTGGATTCATGCATCCTAGGTGAAGGTGAATCAATAACCAATTGGGTGCGTCGGATTTCAGCTATTATACACTCATCGAATAGTATCAATGCCGGTTCAACAATCCTGATGTTGGAAAATAATTGTCGCTTTCTTCCCCTTAAGCAGAAATTAGGGCGGCTTAAGAGTAATTGCAATGATATGGGGGAGCTCATGGCAGCTCTCGTCAAGTATGCCGACTCTGATAGCACTAAAGATCTTGAGTCTGATGAGGAGAAGGCTGGAAAGGGGAAGAAGAGTGGCAACGCAAAGGGACATCATAACACGATGGGTCAAGGTGGTAATGGTAAACGTAAGGCGGATGGCGGTTTAGACTTTTTGGCTAACACCAATACGCAGAGTAATAACCAGCGTCAGAAGGGGAAAGCACAAGCACCCCGGTTTGGAGGGCCAAAGTTCAACCTTGAGGCCATGATGAATCAGCCTTGCCCAAAACATGGAACCCAAGATAAGCCGGCCAGTCATCTGTGGAAGGATTGTTTCATTATGAGGGAGTATAGAAACTCTAACTTTCTCCAGAATAATCATGGCCCGCATGGCGGTTCAGGATCCGGCTCTCATGGACCTGGTTTTGGAGGTGGCGGCTCAAGCTCTGGCTTTCAAGGCCAAGGTAATCAAGGTGGTTTTAATCAACAATCTGGCCAAGGGAATCAGCGGCAGTAGTCTGGTTATCAGAGCAATCCAAAGCAGTTGAATAGTGGTCAATATCATATGTTCACCACAAGCCTATGCAAGCAAGACCAGAAAATCCATGAGGGCGGTGAACTCAGTTGATCCAGCAGTACCTCGTTATTTGAGGTGGTCTGATCAGCCTATTGTATAGAGCCGGGAGGATCACCCGCCCTGGGTTGACAATCCAGGTCAGTTGGCATTGGTGGTTGCTCCATAGGTAGGAGGGTATAAACTTACAAAGGTGCTCATGGATGGGGGCAGCAGTATCAATATCATTTACTATGAGACTTTTCATCGTATGAATTTGACTCACAAAGATCTTAAGATGCATTCTACTGTTTTCCATGGGGTGGTGCTTGGTAAGTCAGCATATCCAGTGGGTAAGATAACCCTGGAGGTGGCCTTTGGAGATGATCATGACTCCAGAGCTGAGAGTTGACCTTTGAGGTGGTGAATATCAAGAGCCCGTACCATGCTTTGTTCGGGCGGCCGGTTTACGCCAAGTTTATGGCATGATCATGCTATGTCTATTTGCAGCTTAAGATGCCGGGTCATAAGGGCACCATCATGGTGCATGGTAATAGGACAATTGCTCTGGGCTGTGAAGAGGGTGATGCTGTGTATGTTGAGTCGGCTTGTGCCACTGAAGAGTTGAAGTTTTATAAAGAGAATGTTGACCCGACGGATATGACGCTTCTGAACAAGCCAACTACAGAGAATGACCCCCTGTTGAAGTTTAAATCGGCATATGATACTAACATGGTTGATTTTGTCCCTGGCGACTCATCCAAGCAGTTCAACATCAGTGCTAATATGGATCCAAAATAGGAAAGCGCGCTCATCGAGTTCATCCGTGAGAATCAGGACATCTTTGCATGGAAATCTTCTGACATGCCAGGTGTACCGAGGGAACTCACTGAGCACACCCTTAATCTAGATCCAAAGTTTAAGCCGGTCAAATAGTTTCTTTGTCGTTTTAATGAGGAGAGGCACAAGGCAGTTGGTGAAGAGGTGGCCCAGCTCTTGGCGGCAGGGTTCATCATTGAAGTTTTTCATCCTGAGTGGTTGGCGAACCCGGTGTTGGTACTTAAGAAAAATGGCAGTTGGCGTATGTGTGTGGATTATACAGACCTTAACAAGGCCTGTTCGGTTGATCCTTTTGCTCTCCCTCGTATTGATTAGATTATTGATGCTATGGCGGGTTGTGAGCGTTTGAGCTTTTTGGATGCTTATTCTGGTTATCATCAAGTCAAGATGGCAGTTAAGGACCAGGAGAAGAAAACTTTCATCACTCCCTTTGGAGCCTTCTCCTATGTGTCTATGCCTTTTGGGCTCAAGAGTGCCCAGGCGACTTACCAACGGTGTGTTTAGAATTGCCTCCATGGCCAGATTGGGCGCAATGTTCACGCTTATGTGGATGATATTGTTGTGAAATTCAGGAAGAAGGAGACCTTGATAGATGATCTGAAAGAGACCTTTGACAATCTCTGGGTCTATAAAATGATGCTTAACCCAGCCAAATGTGTTTTTGGCATGCCAGCGGGCAAGTTATTGGGTTTCCTGGTTTCTGAGAGGGGCATTGAAGCTAACCCGGAGAAGATCAAGGCTATCACTTCTTTGGCTAAGCCGGCGTGTTTTAATGACGTCCAGCATTTGGCGGGTCGTATTGCAGCTTTTATCCGGTTTATAAGCCGCCTGGGAGAAAAGGATATCCCTTTGTATCAAATGATGAAGAAGACAGATGACTTTGTTTGGAGCGATGGTGCTAATGAGGGGTTTGAGGCACTTAAGAAACAGCTGGCTGAGCCGCCAGTTCTTGCAGCTCCTATTGAGAAGGAGCCCTTGCTTTTATATGTGGCTGCAAACAACAGGGCTGTCACTGTGGCAGTTGTGGTTGAAAGGAAGGAGTCAAGCAAGGAGTATCTGGTTCAAAGGCCGGTTTATTATGTCAGTGAGGTGCTCATTGAGTCTAAGCAGAGATACCCACATTGGCAGAAACTAGTTTACGGCGTGTTCATGAAGGAAATATGCCGTAGAGGCAATAATAAAGTTATTATTTATTTCCTTATATCATGATAAATGTTTATTATTCATGCTAGAATTGTATTAATCGAAAACATAATACATGTGTGAATACATAGACAAACAGATTGTCACTAGTATGCCTCTACTTGACTAGCTCGTTGATCAAAGATGGTTATGTTTCCTAGCCATAGACATGAGTTGTCATTTGATTAACGGGGTCACATCATTAGGAGAATGATGTGATTGACATGACCCATCCCGTTAGCTTAGCACTCGATCGTTTAGTATGTTGCTATTGCTTTCTTCATGACTTATACATGTTCCTATGACTATGAGATTATGCAACTCCCGTTTACCGGAGGAACACTTTGTGTGCTACCAAACATCACAACGTAACTGGGTGATTATAAAGGTGCTCTACAAGTGTCTCCGAAGGTACTTGTTGGGTTGGCATATTTCGAGATTAGGATTTGTCACTCCGATTGTCGGAGAGGTATCTCTGGGCCCACTCGGTAATGCACATCATTTAAAGCCTTGCAAGCATTGCAACTAATGAGTTAGTTGCGGGATGATATATTATGTAACGAGTAAAGAGACTTGCCAGTAACGAGATTGAACTAGGTATTGAGATACCGACGATCGAATCTCGGGCAAGTAACATACCGATGACAAAGGGAACAACGTATGTTGTTATGCGGTTTGACCGATAAAGATCTTCGTAGAATATGTGGGAGCCAATATGGGCATCCAGGTCCCGCTATTGGTTATTGACCGGAAACGTGTCTTGGTCATGTCTACATAGTTCTCGAACCCGTAGGGTCCGCACGCTTAATGTTTCATTGACGATATAGTGTTATATGAGTTATGTATGTTGGTAACTGAATGTTGTTCGGAGTCCCGGATGAGATCATGGACATGACGAGGAACTCCGGAATGGTTCGGAGATAAAGTTTGATATATGGGATAATAGTGTTTGATCTCCGGAAGGGTTCCGGAATTCACCGGAAGAGGTTCCTGATGTTTCCCGAAATGTTTGGGTATGAGAACACGTTATTTGGGACAAAGGGGAAAGCCCACAAGGTTTTTGGAAAGCGCAAAAGGAAGTTTTGCGGAGTCCACGGGCCGGACGCCAGGGTCCCTGGCGTCTGGGTCCAGACGCCGAGAACCCTGGCGTCTGGCCCTGGAGTCCGAGAAGGACTCTTGCCTTTCGGGTGAAACCGACTTTGTGGAGGCTTTTACTCCAAGTTTCGACCCCAAGGCTCAACATATAAATAAAGGGGCAGGGCTAGCACCAAAGACAGATCAAGAAACACCATGCCGTGTGGCGGCAACCCCGTCCCCTCTAGTTTATCCTCCGTCATAGTTTCCATAGTGCTTAGGCGAAGCCCTGCGGAGATTGTTCTTCACCAACACCGTCACCACGCCGTCGTGCTGCCGGAACTCATCTACTACTTCACCCGTCTTGCTGGATCGAGAAGGCGAGGACGTCATCGAGCTGAACGTGTGCAGAACTCGGAGGTGCCGTGCGTTCGGTACTTGGATCGGTCAGATCGTGAAGGCGTACGACTACATCAACCGCGTTGATAAACGCTTCCGCTTAGCGATCTTCAAGGGTATGAAGATACACTCCCCCTCTCGTTGCTGTGCATCACCATGATCTTGCGTGTGCATAGG
Organism: Triticum dicoccoides; assembly: GCF_002162155.2. Taxonomy (NCBI): domain Eukaryota; kingdom Viridiplantae; phylum Streptophyta; class Magnoliopsida; order Poales; family Poaceae; genus Triticum; species Triticum dicoccoides. The sequence goes on from NC_041383.1 coordinate 194,343,264, forward strand.
ATTTTTTTTTGAAATTACTACGTTCCCCAACAGTGGCATCCGAGCCTAGGTTTTATGTGTTGATGTTATATGCATGAGTAGAACACAAGTGAGTTGTGGGTGATACAAGTCATACTGCTTACCAGCATGTCATACTTTGGTTCGGCGGTATTGTTGGATGAAGCGGCCCGGACCGACATTACGCGTACGCTTACGCGAGACTGGTTTTATCGCCGTGCTTTGCACACAGGTGACTAGCGGGTGTCTGTTTCTCCAACTTTAGTTGAACCGAGTGTGGCTACGCCCGGTCCTTGCGAAGGTTAAAACAACACTAACTTGACGAACTATCGTTGTGGTTTTGATGCGTAGGTAAGAACGGTTCTTGCTCAGCCCGTAGCAGCCACGTAAAATTTGCAACAACAAAGTAGAGGACGTCTAACTTGTTTTTGCAGGGCATGTTGTGATGTGATATGGTCAAGACGTGATGCTATATTTTATTGTATGAGATGATCATGTTTTGTAACCGAAGTTATCGGCAACTGGCAGGAGCCATATGGTTGTCGCTTTATTGTATGAAATGCAATCGCCCTGTAATTGCTTTACTTTATAACTAAGCGGTAGCGATAGTCGTAGAAGAAATAGTTGGCGAGACGACAACGATGCTACGATGAAGATCAAAGGTGTCGCGCCGGTGACGATGGTGATCATGATGGTGCTTCGGAGATGGAGATCACAAGCACAAGATGATGATGGCCATATCATATCACTTATATTGATTGCATGTGATGTTTATCTTTTATGCATCTTATCTTGCTTTGATTGACGGTAGCATTACAAGATGATCTCTCACTAAATTTCAAGATAAAAGTGTTCTTCCTGAGTATGTACCGTTGCCAAAGTTCGTCGTGCCCAGACACCACGTGATGATCGGGTGTGATAAGCTCTACGTCCATCTACAACGGGTGCAAGCCAGTTTTTGCACACGCAGAATACTCAGGTTAAACTTGAGGAGCCTAGCATATGCAGGTTAAACACTGAGACTGAAAGGTCGAGCGTGAATCATATAGTAGATATGATCAACATAGTGATGTTCACCATTGAAAGCTACTCCATTTCATGTGATGATCGGTTATGGTTTAGTTGATTTGGATCACGTGATCACTTAGAGGATTAGAGAGATGTCTATCTAAGTGGGAGTTCTTAAGTAATATGATTAATTGAACTTAAATTTATCATGAACTTAGTCCTGGTAGTATTTTGCAAATTATGTTGTAGATCAATAGCTTGCGTTGTTGCTTTCATATGTTTATTTTGATATGTTCCTAGAGAAAATTGTGTTGAAAAATGTTAGTAGCAATGATGCGGATTGGATCCGTGATCTGAGGTTTTTCCTCATTGATGCGCAGAAGAATTATGTCCTTGATGCATCGCTAGGTGACAAACCTATTGCAGGAGCAGATGCAAACGTTATGAACGTTTGGCTAGCTCAATATGATGACTACTTGATAGTTTAGTGCACCATGCTTAACGGCTTAGAATCAGAACTTCAAAGACGTTTTGAATGTCATGGACCATATGAGATGTTCCAGGAGTTGAAGTTAATATTTCAGGCAAATATCCGAGTTGAGAGATATGAAGTCTTCAACAAGTTCTATAGCTAAAAGATGGAGGAGAATCTCTCAACTAGTGAGCATGTGCTCAGATTGTCTGGGTACTACAATCGCTTGAATCAAGTGGGAGTTAATCTTCCAGATAAGATAGTGATTGACATAATTCTCTAGTCACCACCACCAAGTTAGTAGAACTTCGTGATGAACTATAATATGCAAGGGATGATGAAAACAATTCCCAAGCTCTTCGCGATGCAAAAATCGGCGAAGGTAGAAATCAAAGAAAAACATCAAAGTGTTGATGGTGGACAAGATCACTAGTTTCAAGAAAAAGGGCAAAGGGAAGAAGGGGAACTTCAAGAAGAACAGCAAGCAAGTTGCTGCTCAAGTGAAGAAGCCCAAGTCTGGACCTAAGCCTAAGACTAAGTGATTCTACTGCAAAGGGACTGGTCACTGGAAGTGGAACTACCCGAAGTATTTGGCGGATAAGAAGGATGGCAAAGTGAACATAGGTATATTTGATATACATGTTATTGTTGTGTACTTTACTAGTGTTTATAGCAACCCCTTGGTATTTGATACTGGTTCAGTTGCTAAGAGTAGTAACTCGAAATGGGAGTTGCATAATAAACAGATACTAGTTGAGGGTGAGGTGACGATGTGTGTTGGAAGTAGTTCCAAGATTGATATGATCATCATCGCACACTCCCTATACTTTCGGGATTAGTGTAGAACCTAAATAAGTGTTATTTGGCATTTGCATTGAGCATGAATATGATTTGATCATGTTTATTGCAATACGGTTATTCATTTAAAATCAGAGAATAATTGTTGTTCTGTTTAAATGAATAAAACCTTCAATGGTCATACACCCAATGAAAATAGTTTGTTGGATCTCGATCATAGTGATACACATATTCATAATATTGATGCCAAAAGATGCAAAGTTAATAATGATAGTGCAACTTATTTGTGGCACTGCAGTTTGGGTCATATCAGTGTAAAGCTCATGAAGAAACTCCATAAAGATGGATTTTTGGAATCACTTGGTTATGAATCATTTGATGCTTGCGAACCGTGCCTTTTGGGAAAGATGACTAAAAACTCCGTTCTTCGAAACAATGGAACGAGCTACTGACTTGTTGGAAATAATACATACCGATGTATGCGATCCAATGAGTATTGATGCTCGTGGCAAGTATCGTTATTTTCTGACCTTCACAGATGATTTGAGCAGATATGCGTATATCTACTTGATGAAACATAAGTCTGAAATAGTTGAAAAGTTCAAAGAATTTCAGAGTGAAGTGGAGAATCATCGTAACAAGAAAATAAAGTTTCTACGATCTGATCGTGGAGGAAAATATTTGAGTTACGAGTTTGGCCTTCATATAAAACAATGTGGAATAGTTTCACAGTTCACGCCACCTGGAACACCAGAACGTTATGGTGTGTCCGAAGGTCGTAACCACACTTTATTGGATACGGTGTGATCTATGATGTATCTTGCCAATTTACCACTATTGTTTTGGGGTCATGCATTAGAGACAGCTGCATTCATGTTTAATAAGGCACCATCTAAATCCGTTGAGACGACACTGTATGAACTATGGTTTAGCAATAAACCTAAGCTGTCATTTCTTAAAGTTTGGAGTTACAATGCTTATATGAAAAAGGTTTTCAACCTGATAAGCTCGAACCCAAATCGGAGAAGTGCATCTTCATAGAATACCCAAAGGAAACTGTTGGGTACACCTTCTATCACAGATCCGAAGGCAAAACATTCATTGCTAAGAATGGATCCTTTGTAGAGAAGGAGTTTCTCTCGAAAGAAGTGAGTGGGAGGAAAGTAGAACTTGATGAGGTAATTGTACCTTCTCCCTTATTGGAAAGTAGTTCATCACAGAAATCAGTTCCAGTGATTCCTACACCAATTAGTGAGGAAGTTAATGATGATGATCATGAAACTTTAGATCAAGTTGCTACCAAACCTCTTAGGTCTTCTAGAGTAAGATCCGCACCGTAGTGGTACGGTAATCGTGTTCTGGAAGTCATGTTACTAGACCATGATGAACCTACGAACTATGAGGAAGTGATGATGAGCCCAGATTCCGCGAAATGGCTTGAGGCCATAAAATCTGAGATATGATCCATGTATGAGAACAAAATATGGACTTTGGTGGACTTGCCGGATGATCGGCAAGCCATAGAAAATAAATGGATCTTCAAGAGGAAGACAGATGCTGATAATAGTGTTACTATCTACAAAGCTCGACTTGTCGCAAAAAGGTTTTCGATAAGTTCAAGGTGTTGAATACAATGAGATTTTCTCACTCGTATCGATGCTTAAGTCTGTCCGAATCATGTTAGCAATTGCCACATTTTATGAAAATCTGGCAAAAGGATGTCAAAACTGCATTCCTTAATGGATTTATTAAAGAAGAGTTGTATATGATACAACCATAAGGTTTTGTCAATCCTAAAGGTGCTAACAAAATGTGCAAGCTCCAGCGATCCATCAATGCACTGGTGCAAGCCTCTCGGAGTTGGAATATACGCTTTGATGAGTTGATCAAAGCATATGGTTTTATACAGACTTTTGGAAATGCCTGTATTTACAAGAAACTGAGTGGGAGCACTACAGATTTTCTGATAAGTATATGTCAATGACATATTGTTGACCGGAAGTAATGTAGAATTATTCTGCAAAGCATAAAGGAGTGTTTGAAAGGAGTTTTTCAAAGAAAGACCTCGGTGAAGCTGCTTACATATTGAGCATCAAGATCTATAGAGATAGATCAAGACGCTTGATAAGTTTTTCAATGAATACATACCTTGACAAGATTTTGAAGTAGTTCAAAATGGAACAGTCAAAGAAAGAGTTCTTGCCTGTGTTACAAGGTGTGAGATTGAGTAAGACTCAAAACCCGACCACGGTAGAAGATAGAAAGAGAATGAAAGTCATTCCCTATGCATCAGCCATAGGTTCTATAAAGTATGCCATGTTGTGTACCAGATCTATTGCATACCCTACCACTAAGCTTGGCAAGGGAGTGCAATAGTGATCTAGGAGTAGATCAATGGAGAGCGTTCAAAATTATCCTTCATGGAATAAGGATATGTTTCTCGATTATGGAAGTGATAAAAGGTTCATCGTAAAGGGTTACGTCGATGCAAGTTTTGACACTAATCTGGATGACTCTAAGTCTCGGTCTAGATACATATTGCAAGTGGGAGAAATTAGCTAGAGTAGCTCCGTGCAGAGCATTGTAGACATAGAAATTTGCAAAATACTTACGGATCTGAATGTGACAGATCCGTTGACTAAAATTATCTCACAAGCAAAACATGATCACACCTTAGTACTCTTTGGTTGTTAATCGCATAGCGATGTGAACTAGATTACTGACTCTAGTAAACCCTTTGGGTGTTGGTCACATGTCGGTGTGAACTATGTGTGTTAACCACATAAAGATGTGAACTATTGATGTTAAATCACATGGCGATGTGAACTAGATTATTGACTCTAGTGCAAGTGGGAGACTGAAGGAAATATGCCCTAGAGGTAATAATAAACTTATTTTTTATTTCCTTATATCATGATAAATGTTTATTATTCATGCTAGAATTGTATTAATCGGAAACATAATACATGTGTGAATACATAGACAAACAGATTGTCACTAGTATGCCTCTACTTGACTAGCTCGTTGATCAAAGATGGTTATGTTTCCTAGCCATAGACATGAGTTGTCATTTGATTAACAGGGTCACATCATTAGGAGAATGATGTGATTGACATGACCCATTCCGTTAGCTTAGCACTCAATCATTTAGTATGTTGCTATTGCTTTCTTCATGACTTATACATGTTCCTGTGACTATGAGATTATGCAACTCCCGTTTACTGGAGGAACACTTTGTGTGCTACCAAACGTCACAACATAACTGGGTGATTATAAAGGTGCTCTACAAGTGTCTCCGAAGGTACTTGTTGGGTTGGCATATTTCGAGATTAGGATTTGTCACTCCGATTGTCGAAGAGGTATCTCTGGGCCCACTCGGTAATGCACATCACTTAAAGCCTTGCAAGCATTGCAACTAATGAGTTAGTTGCGGGATGATGTATTATGGAACGAGTAAAGAGACTTGCTGGTAACGAGATTGAACTAGGTATTGAGATACCAACGATCGAATCTCGGGCAAGTAACATACCGATGACAAAGGGAACAACATATGTTGTTATGCGGTTTGATCGATAAAGATCTTCGTAGAATATCTGGGAGCCAATATGGGCATCCAGGTCCAGCTATTGGTTATTTACCGGAAACGTGTCTCGGTCATGTCTACATAGTTCTCAAACCCGTAGGGTCCGCACGCTTAACTTTTCATTGACGATATAGTGTTATATGAGTTATGTATGTTGGTAACCGAATGTTGTTCGGAGTCTCGGATGAGATCATGGACATGACGAGGAACTCCGAAATGGTTCGGAGATAAAGTTTGATATATGGGATAATAGTGTTTGATCTCCGAAAGGGTTCTGGAATTCACCGGAAGAGGTTCCGGATGTTTCCCGAAATGTTTGGGTATGAGAACACGTTATTTGGGCCAAAGGGGAAAGCCCACAAGGTTTTTGGAAAGTGCAAAAGGAAGTTTTGCGGAGTCCACGGGCCAGACGCCAGGGTCCCTGGCATCTGGGTCCAGACGCCGGGAACCCTGGCGTCTGGCCCTGGAGTCCGAGAAGGACTCTTGCCTTTCGGGTGAAACTGACTTTGTGGAGGCTTTTACTCCAAGTTTCAACCCCAAGGCTCAACATATAAATAGAGGGGCAGGGCTAGCACCAAAGACAGATCAAGAAACACCAAGCCATGTGCCGGCAACCCCGTCCCCTCTAGTTTATCCTCCGTCATAGTTTCCGTAGTGCTTAGGCGAAGCCCTGCGGAGATTGTTCTTCACCAACACCATCACCACGCCGTCGTGCTACCGGAACTCATCTACTACTTCGCCCATCTTGCTGGATCGAGAAGGCGAGGACGTCATCGAGCTGAACGTGTGCAGAACTCGGAGGTGCCGTGCGTTCGGTACTTGGATCGGTCGGATCGTGAAGACGTACGACTACATCAACCGCGTTGATAAACACTTCCGCTTAGCGATCTTCAAGGGTATGAAGATACACTCCCCCTCTCGTTGCTGTGCATCACCATTATCTTGCGTGTGCGTAGGATTTATTTTTTGAAATTACTACGTTCCCCAACAGTTCATGGCCAGTCGCAAGTTAAAGCAATATTTCCTTGGTCGTCCCATCACTGTGGTTAGTTCTGCTCCATTAGGATATTATTCAACACAGAGAAGCCACAGGCCGGGTAGCTAAGTGGGCCATTGAGCTTGGACCCCATGGCTTGAAGTATGTGCCTCGGACGGCTGTAAAATCTCAGGCACTTGTGGACTTTATCAATGATTGGACAGAGCTGTAGATGCCTGAGGATAAGCCGGACAATACATATTGGACTATTCATTTTGATGGGTCCAGGCAATTGGAAGGTTCGGGGGCTGGAGTTATATTGACTTCCCCACGAGGTGATAATTTTTTTATGTTTTAAGATTGATGTTCCCTTGTACTAATAAGCAGCTGAGTATGAATCCTTACTCCATGGTCTTCGTATGGCTAAAGAGATGAATCTAAGGCGGGTAAGGTGCCTTGGTGACTCAGATTTGGGTGGCTCAACCAGTGTCAGGAACCTGGGATTCAAAGGACCCACTCATGGCGGCTTATCACCGAGAGGTTGACACGATTGTTGGTCATTTCAAAGTTTACCAAGCGAAGCATGTCGATCGTAGGAAAAATGAGGCTGCTGATGCTTTAAGCCGGCTGGGATCTCAGCGTAAGCCGGTCCCCCCTAATGTTTTCCTTGATGTTTTGCATAACCCATCAGTTAAGTTGCCTACAGAGGAGGACTTGGCAGTTCCTGACCCGAAAGCACAGTTGGTGGTGGCTCTCCATGTTATCCTTGATTGGACTATTCCATATTTGGCTTATATGACCCGGGGCGCGTTACCTGAGGATGAAACCTTTGCCATGCAAATAACCCAGAGGTCTAAGTCAATGACTATTTTCAATGGTGAGCTTCACAGATGCAGTATTACAAGGGTGTTTCAATGATGCATTTCTCTCGAGGAGGGACGTGAAATTTTAAGGGAGATAAGTGAAGGAGATTGCGGTCATCACGCCGGCTCTAAATCTGTTGTTGCCAAAGCTTTTTGTCATGCGTTTTATTGGCTAACGGCTCATGCTGATGCAGAAGATCTGGTCAGTAAGTGTGATGGTTGTCAGAAATTTTCAAGACGAGCTCATGTGCTGGCTAAAGAATTAAGGATGATTCCAATTACTTGGCCTTTTGCAGTCTGGGTGCTGGATATGGTTGGGCCTTTTAAAAGGTCTAAGGATAAAAGACTCATCTCCTGGTTGCTGTTGACTAGTTTACAAAGTGGGTTGAAGCTGAGCCAGTCAGCAAATGTGATGCAGCCATGGCGGTTCAATTCATCAAAAAGGTGATCTTTTGTTTTGGATACCCTCATAGTATCATTACTGATAATGGTAGTAATCTATCTAAGGGTTCAATGAAAGAATTTTGTCAACAAGAGCATATCCGACTTGATGTATCATCAGTAGCTCACCCTTAGTCTAATGGTTAAGCTGAACGAGCTAATCAAGAAATCTTGAGAGGTATAAAGCCCCGGCTTATGGTCCCTTTGCAGAGGACACCGGGTTGTTGGATGGAAGAGTTGCCCTCAATGCTTTGGAGTATCAATACCACCCCCAACAGATCTACGGGTTACACGCCTTTCTTCATGGTTTACGGAGCAGAGGCGGTTCTCCCTAGTGACATACGTCATGACTCACCTCGTGTGGTGGCTTATGTTGAAGCTGATAATGAGAAAGCACGTCAGGATGCTATTGACCTGTTGGATGAAGAGCGTGACCTTGTGGCAGCTCGTTCAGCAATTTACCAGCAAGATCTGCGTCGCTTATCACAGCCGTTGAGTTAAAACCAGAACCTTTCAAGAAGGAGATTTGGTGCTCCAGCTCATCCAGGATCAAACTGACATGCACAAGCTATCCCCGCCCTGGGAAGGACCCTTTGTGGTCAGCAAAAATCTGAACAACGGGTCATACTACCTTATCAATGTTCGAGACCACAAGGACTCATGCACGTTGGAGGAGGAGATCGACCCACCGGCCGTGGAATGTTGCTCATCTTTGACCTTATTACACCTAAGCCACTAGCTCTCGTGATGTACATATCTTCACCAATGTATATATTATGATTAGTATAGTAAAGAAAGGATCATTACCCCTTTCCCTTTATTGATCAAATACTAGAAAGATTATCAAAGCACACACACTTTTGCTTCCTTGATGGATATTCTGGTTTTTCTCAAATACCTGTTTCACAACAAAAACCACCTTTACTTGCCCTTTTGGAACTTATGCTTATAGACGTATGCCTTTTGGTTTATGCAATGCACCTGCTACCTTTCAAAGATGTATGAATGCTATATTCTCTGATTTTTGTGAAAATATTGTTGAGGTTTTCATGGATGATTTTTCTGTGTATGGAACTTCTTTTGATGATTGCTTAAGCAACCTTGATCGAGTTTTGCGGAGATGCGAGCAAACTAATCTTGTCTTGAATTGGGAGAAGTGCCACTTTGTGGTAAATGCAGGTATTGTCTTGGGACATAAAATTTATGAACGAGGTATTGAGGTGGATAAAGCCAAAGTTGATGCAATTGAGAAAATGCCATGCCCCAGAGATATTAAAGGTATCCGTAGTTTCTTGGTCATGCTAGTTTCTATAGGAGATTTATTAAAGACTTCTCTAAAATTTCTAGGCCTCTTACAAATCTTTTACAAAAGGATGTTCCATTAGTTTTCGATGATGATTGTGTAGAAGCCTTTGAAACACTTAAGAAAGCCTTAATTTCTGCACCCATTGTTCAACCACCTGATTGGAACTTGCCTTTTGAAATTATGTGTGATGCTAGTGATTATGTTGTTGGTGCTGTTTTAGGACAAAGAGTTGTTAAGAAATTAAAATTTATTCATTATGCAAGTAACACTCTAGACAGTGCCCATACAAATTATGCAACTATTGAAAAAGAATTTTTAGCAATGGTGTTTGCTTGTGATAAATTAAGATCTTACATTGTTGATTCTAAAGTGATTGTTTACACAGATCATGCTGCTATTAAATATCTTATGGAAAGAAGGATGCTAAACCTAGACTCATTCGGTGGGTTCTCTTGCTGCAAGAATTTGATATACATATCACTGATAGAAAAGGAGTTGAGAACCCCGTATATGATAACTTGTCTAGGTTAGAAAATATTCTTGATGAACCACAACCTATTAATGATAATTTCCCTGATGAGCAATTAGTGGCAATAAATGTCTCTCATAACACTCCTTGGTATGCTGAGTATGCTAATTATATTGTTGCTAAATATATACCACCTAGCTTCACTTACCAACAAAAGAAAAAAATCTTTTATGATTTAGGACATTACTTTTGGGATGACCCACATCTTTATAAAGAAGGAGTAGATGGTATTATTAGACGTTGTGTACCTGAGCATGAATAGGGACAAATCCTACGGAAATGTCACTCCGAAGCTTATGGAGAGCATCATGCGGGAGATAGAAGTGCTCACAAGGTATTGCAATCTGGTTTTTATTGGCATACTCTCTTCAAGGATGCACATAATTTTATTTTATCTTGTGATGAATGTCAAAGAATTGGTAATATTGGTAAGTGTCAGGAAATGCCTATGAATTATTCTCTCGCTGTTGAACCATTTGATGTTTGGGGTTTCGATTACATGGGATCTTTTCCTTCCTCTAATGGGTATACACATATTTTGGTTGTTGTTGATTATGTTACTAAGTGGGTAGAAGCTATTCCAACTAGTAGTGCTGATCACAACACCTCTATTAAAATGCTTAAGGAAGTTATTTTCACAAGGTTTGGAGTCCCTAGATATTTAATGACTGATGGTGGTTCACATTTTATTCATGGTGCTTTCTGTAAAATGCTTGTTAAATATGATGTTAACCATAGAATTGCCTCCCCCTATCATCCTCAGTCTAGTGGTCAAGTTGAACTTAGCTATAGAGAAATAAAACTAATACTTAAAAAAACGTTAATAGGTCCCGAAAGAATTGGTCAAAGAAATTAGATGACACACTTTGGGCCTACCAAACAACATATAAAAATCCCATGGGTATGTCTCCTTATAAAATGGATTATAGAAAAGCTTGTCATTTGCCTCTTGAGTTAGAGCATAAATCATATTGGGCAATTAAAGAATTGAACTATGGTTTCAAACTTGCCGGTGAAAAGAGGTTATTTGATATTAGCTCACTAGATGAATGGGTAATCCAAGCTTATGAAAATGCCAAATTATTTAAAGAAAAAGTTAAAAGATGGCACGATAAAAGAATCCAAAAGCATGAGTTCAAATTTGGAGAATATGTTCTTTTGTACAACTCTCTTTTCAGATTCTTTGCACAAAAACTTCTCTGCAAATGGGAAGAACCTTATGTTATGGAGGAGGTTTATCGATCTGGAGCTATCAAAATAAATAATACCGAAGGTACTAATCCGAAGGTTATCAATGGGGATATAGTAAAACATTATATCTGAGGTACTCCCATTAGTGTTGAAAGCAATATTATCCAAATTATGACACCGAAAGAACACATAAAAGAAACCTTCTGGACCACTCCAGAATTGTGAAAAAAAGAGGAGGGAAGTGATACGGTAAGTAAACAGACTCCAAAAAATTCACAAAAATATTTTCGGTCTGTTTTGGAATATATTAAAAATCAGGAAAATAAGAAACAACTAGGAAGGCAACCCTGGTGGGCACAAGAGACCAGGACGTGCCAGGCGTGCCCAGGTGGGTTGTGCCCACCTCGGGTACCTTTTGGACTCCATTTTCTCCCATTTGCTTGTTTCCCAAGATAAAATAAATCTTTATATGCCCACCGAACCTATTGACCACCGTATCACAGAGAAATCTTTTGTTTTCTTTTCTTGTTGTTTTCTGTCAGATCCATCAAGGCCAGCATCATGTCTTCTTCCCCCTCCAATAACATAGAAGAGAATGCTTGGTTGATGAAGATTGAATTGAAGAGAGAAGAGCTAGAAGAATCTTTCAAGAGGGAAGAGCAAGGAAGCTGTTGGAGATCAAGCCCCAACAGTAGAGCAGGCCTTGCCCGTGGAGGAAGAGTAATATATCCTTCAACCATACTATGAATACCTCACTCCCATTGAGATTGAAGCCTTTAGGATCATTGAATGGTTCGTGTTCAAAACAAATATCTCACTCGTGAAAATATTTTATTGCAAGAGCACATCATTACCCTTCGAAGCATCATCCGAATATTGGAGTATCTTTTGAGCCAGAAGGAGAAGGACGAACCCTCCACTACATCACCACCACCACCTTCTTAATCACCAAAGGAGACTTGACTGTCGGGTATGGGCACTCCCATTGGCTTGCACCAAGCTTGGGGGAGGTGCCCAATATCGTATCACCATCACTATCTTTTGCCTTTATTTATCTTAGTTCGATCCTTAGTTATCTTTCAATTTAGTTGAATAAAAGTTAGTTTGATCCTTTCTTTTCAATTGCTTACTTAGTGATCTACCCTTGTAATCGTGTGCGAAATATATAATAAACTTTAGTTTGAGTTTGTTTTCTTTACTTTCATCTTTAATAAAAATAAAGGAAATAAATGAAAAAGATCATATGCTAATCTTATGGTAAGTAATGACATCACATAAGGAAGAGTATAAGTAGAAACATTTACTGGAGATTTAGAGCATGTACAATGGTGCTATCTTAGGAGTGCCATGTAGGATAGATGATGTCGGAGTAATGGGCCACGGGTAACCTAACCCGAGTCCCTAAACCTTTCAAGCCTTTGGGCCGGCTGCGCCCCACGAGACTCCAGAATGAAGCGCCGTCTTCTGGTGGCCGGCTGGCTCAACGGCCAGCTGACAGAAGACGACCAAGTACTAGCAGACGGAACCAAGACGGGCCGACTCCTAGCAGGCGGCCTCCGGAGAGGCCTGCTCCTAGCAGGCGGCCCCAGGCGCCCTCAAAGTCTGCACCCCTCATCAAGAGGATGAGACGGGGTGAGGCTACAGTGTAGCCCATCACCCACGAATCCCGGGCGTGGCGTGGCCACAGTGCCCCGTACAGGTGGAGATCTCCGCACTACGCGGCACTGTTGCCACTCCACCCTTGACGCCGCCCCTGACAGGCGGGGCCTGCTCCCACGACGGCCTGTTGGTACGGCTCACCGACAGTGGGCCCTACTAGCAGCGAGGGCTCGGCGGGCGGCCTAGCCTGGCCAGTCGGATCCAAGGGGATCCGGCTCCTGGTGAGCAGCTGAATCCTTCCTCGAGGCCCGTGCACCATTAACACTAGAAAAAAATACACTTCCGTGATGATACGTGTTTGTCACAGTAGGTCGCATTTTTTGTCATGCATGTATATCCATGACGATTTTATGACAGAATCAAGATAGTCATACCTGTGCTGTCGTAGAAGTGTTCCATGACATTACCAAAATTATCATCACGGAAGTGTCCACTTCCATGACGATAAATTGCGTGCCACAGAAGTGCTTTCGTCAAGGGTGACCGACACGTGGCATCCACCGTAATGGAACGCCGTTAAGATATCGGGTCGGGTTTTGGATCCGATAACCCATTAACAGCCCCGACCAATGGGGATTTTCCACATGTAAAATCATCATTGGCCAGAGGAAACACGTGCCGGCTCATCATTGGGACAGATGTCATCCAGTCATTGGACAGAAGGTGCCTATGATACGTTGGCACGTGGCATGGCCCAACAGAGGCCCATTCCTGTGAAAAGGTCAGCCCGTTTGACTTGGTTAAAAGGTGGCGGGCCAGCCCATGGAAAGCCTGTTAACGACCTGTTCGCATATAGCCCAGTTACAGCCCGCTAACCCAAGGCTAGTTACGCCCTATCCGAATTAGGAACAGTAGCGTCATCTGGGCCATCCAATATGATTCCAGCCCATTTTCACTTCTGGCCCATGTATGGCCCATGACGTCTTTTGGCCCATATGAGGCCCTTTGTAACTCTTGGCCATTTAATGGCCCACGGTGAAACTGGCCCGTAATGAACAGTGTATCACTTTACACCCATTAATGGCCCGTGGTGAAACTGGCCCGTAATGAACAGTGTATCACTTTATACCCATTAACGGCCCGTTATTCCGTTGGGACGTTTCCAGCCCATGTTATCTTTCGGCCTTCTAAGAGCCCATTTATTCTTGGGCTCATTTCCAACATTCGTTTACTTACGGCCCGTTACTGTCATTTTCTGCTTGTGGGCCAAATTCAGCCCGTGGTTACAATCGGCCCATTTGTGGTCCGTTAATACGTTGGGCCATTTTCACAGCGTCATCAAATACGGCCTATTAACGATGGCCCATTATGGTCGGCCCATGAACGGACGATTCCAACTCTAGCCCGTTTAAGGCCATAATGCGGCCTGTTATTGGCCCATGTTTGGCCAATCGATCATACGGCCCGTATAAGGCCACATTGATGATACGGCCCGTAGAAGGCACATTGTTTCTACGGCCCGTAGAAGGCCCATTGTTTGTACGGCCTGTAGAAGGCCCACTGTTTCTACGGCCCGTAGAAGGCCCACTGTTTCTACAACCCGTAGGAGGCCCAGTGTCACTATAGTAAATATTAGCCCATGGTTATTGTGGCCTAGTTTTAAAAAATAGGTTATTTCAGCCACTAGCAAACCGCGGAAAAAGAATTGCAATGACTACAAGCAATCGAATAAACAAGACAACAAGGAAATAAATAAACAAGCAACTTACGCTAGGCTATCACGGCTATCACACATATTACATCCACTGGGCATCAAAGTTCACCACCAATGCTAATAAACGCGCCGACAAAAGAATATACAAAACTGAGAGCACTTCAGAAGGCACTAGGCCTGGCCAGGTCGGGCCCCCCAAACAGCCGAAGAAGCTGAGTAGACCTCCGTTGTGTCAACGATAGATGCATCAACACTAGATTTATGGCATGATGGTGCGCACGGCAGTCCTTTGACATCTTCATTGCATCTTTGACTTCAAGTCGGAGCTGAGCTAAAGCAAGTCTTTCCACTTTAAGTTGAGACTGAAGAAGTCGAACTGATTGAGGCAGTGAGTGCATAGAGGTTGTCTCACACCTGCTGGTGAGTAGCTTCAACTCACTGTCTTCATCAAGACAGGACCTTGGGGTCATCTCGCTGTCCTCAAGATGGTTTGGCTCACTATCTTCCCTAAAGTTTTGCCTGGCGTAAGAGATACGACTCTGAAAGAGAAACAAGGAGACACGTAACAGGTTTCACAATTATATAAGCAAATAAGTGGATCTATTCTGCATAAGGAACATGTTTTTACAGCTACAATTTGAAACTGGTAGTTGTTGCAAACATCCAATCAGATGTAAACAGCAAAGCAAACAGCAGTGGAGGAAATGATGCCTATCCAAATCTATACTATAACAAAGTTTGAAGGCTTGAGAAGGATGAACTTACATTACATGTTAACACGGGCTGGACAAAGCCCTTCTCCATATTGATGGAAGGATAATTCAATAAATTCCCTAAAGAAAATTCTTTATAAGCGTTGCCGTTATTCTACATTTTGCAAAGAGTAAATATAGATCAAATAATATTAGAAGAAATAGAGGATAATGAAGCTCAGGTGCAGACTGATGATACATAATCAAATAGCAATTAATTAAGTACAGCGTTACAAGGCAAAAGGGAGAGAGGTACTGACAAGAGCAATGCAGAGCCCAATATTGTTTTGAGATCGTATGATCCTTTGAGCAAGGAGATTCATCTGAAATTAGTTTTCATACAAGAGAGAAGGTAAGGCACAAGCAGAAATTTAGGAGTTCAAATTTTGAATTGATATCATAGACAGTACTGACGCTGGGCTCCCAGCAGTTCTAATAGGGGTTTGGCCACTGGAGTAGGGGTAAAGTGTGGTACAATTGGGCCTGTGTTTTCTGTGGTAGTTGATCTATCTGATTTAACAGGTACCACTACCTTTTCCAAATACCTAGTTTGTACTCCTTGAGGATCTGCACTCACCCTCTTCCTTTTGGACATCTATTACGAAAGAACAACATTTGACTGGAAAAACAAAGTGTGACGACACATGGAATAGGTACAAAAAATGGATAGGTATGGCATATACTCATATATGATGCTTAAACTAAGCAGATGGTGTAACAAAGTAGAAGTAATGCAAGAGGTCAGATGCAAAATGTGTGCGTCCAATACAACTTTGCAAAGTTAGAGCAAGCACCTTGATGGGTGAATAAGATAGGCCATCCTCCACCATGCCAAGTTTGTTAGCCAGTGGATTGTTCCGCAATATTCCTCTCGTGCGCCCATTCTCATATTCATTTTGATAATGTTCAATATCTAACATGCATGAAAACATAAAACAAGTGAGATTTTCTTTGTAATGCAGAAGTGATTCTAATCCAATACTGCCTCCTTGTAAACCCCTTTGTGCTATCACTGCAATTCTTTTAAGAGATGCCATGCATGCTGTAATTTGTTGTGTGCATTAATATAATGTGGCCTACTACTCAAAATATGAGAGCTCCAGAAGTGATGACACTTCGCATATGATAGCTTCAACATATAGTAAAGAAGAACAAGTCGACCTGACCTGGCAGATTCAAAATATCCTAAGGGAGAACAACTCGACCTGACCAGTCGACCGCAAGAGAAGAGTATCATCTTAAAGAAGAGTAGAAGAGCAAGCAGACTGAAGATATTACAAGTCTTTCAATACAATGTCGGTTGGCCACCCATGATGAACTAGAGCGCATAGAGAAATACTATTCTTTCTGGTCTCTCCATATGTGGCTCACATGCATTTCGAAACTAAAGTAGGAACATTTAGCTAACCAATTAAACATCTCCCAGTTTTACTAATATCAGCAATAATATCAGATATGAATTTGTACAACTAAGCTTGTTTAGCTCGATGGGTGGAGCAGTGCTATTACGACACGAACCATGTAGGATGATTGTGGTCATCATAAAATGGGGAAACCATAAGCATGATGAGTACAGTGTTGACTGTGGCAGTGGGATGGCAGATCTGAAGCTGCAAACCGCGCAAAGAGTAGTTAGCAAACGATGTTTGCTTTGAAATAACAACTAAGCTTTGGTATGGACAAGAAAGTACGGTCAACAACTGACAAAGAAATGCAATTATGCTGTCTCTCTATATGTCGCGACATGCATTTGTAAACTCAAGTGGGACCTTTAGCTAACCAATTAAATGTGTCGATTAACTAATATCAGTATCATATCACAATCATATTTGAACAACTAAGCTTTCAAATTCTGAGTGTTGTGTTGTTTAGCTTGAAGGGTGGAGTAATGCTAGTACAATAGAAAGCACCTACGTAGATCAAAGTAGAGTAGATAAAAGGGGAAAACCCTAATCATCAAGAGAAAAATCAGGAAAGTGGAACTAGCTGGACCAGTGGGTGGCACACATGCTTTTCGAAACGAATATAGGAACATTAGGTGACCAAGTAAACGTTCTCTGTTTTAGTGATATGAGCATCATATCAGATTCGTATTTCAACATGTAAGCTTTGGGTTGAGGTCTTGAGGAGCAGTGCTAGCATGACATGAAGCACCTACGATGATGGTAGTGAATATAAAGGGGGGAAACCATAAGCTTTACGAGTATAGTGCCCATGCCATGGCGGATCTGAAGGTGCAAACCGGACAAAGCTAATTCATAACCAACGTTTGCTTTCAACTAGCCACTACGATTTGGTACGGACAAGAAAAGTACAGTAAACAAATTACAATCTATTTTCTGGGAGAGATCAATAACTTAAGCACATATGGAAGAGTACCACCTCTCTTGTGACGTCGTGTAGGCCTATGCTGATACGTTGAGGGTGCTGCGGGTGCGATGGATGTCGGCGGCAGGGAAGAAGACTTTAGACGGTAGACTGCCGGGTCGGGGGATATATCCTGTTGCCGTGGACGAGGCGGTCATAGGAGCAGCAACGGCAAGGTGGACGACTACACCGATGAAGCGAGAGGAGGCGATGAAAGGATCCTGGTCCAGCATCGTGGATGAGAGACGTCCATCTCTTGCAGTGGACGACAGGGTAGGGGTAGCGGCTCCGGCAAGGTGGAGGATGGGGTGGCGGACGGAGGAGGCTGGCCGCAGTGGGGAGGTTGTCGTGCTGCCGACGGTGTATGAATGGGGAAATGGAGGGGAGGGGGATCTCAAACTTTGGGACACGCTTCTCTGAAATGTGGGAAAGTTACGAACTTATCCCCCGTTTAAAATTTCGGACATCACATCGGTTGGGGATAGGACGGTAATCTTGCATCTCCCAAATATTTGTTGGTAACTATTTCGGGTGAGGAGAGAGTGTTTTGCCGCCCACGGTTGGTGCCCATGGTGTATGAACAGGGCTGACAGGTAGGGCGGTTGTGTCACGTCTGAGGGAAGTTACACATCTGCCCCTATTTAAAATATTAGCCTACATCTATTTTGGACGAGGAGAGTTTGTTTTGACGCCCACCGTGTATGAATGGGGAAATGGAGGAAGAGACACATGTCTTTCGGACGAGCTTGAATCAAATGTGTTTTGCCGCCCATGTTTGGCGCCCACCGTGTCTGAATGGGCTCAGAGGCCGTCGTGACACGTTTGATTAAAGTTACTAGTCTACCCCTATCGACAGCAGTGTATATCCGGTCGATAAGGATGTCAAGTGTCAGGGGTAGACAGTAATTTCCATCTCGCAAACACTTGCTTCGGGCAGCCCACAAATTATAGTGGGTGTTTAGCCGCTTCGTTCAAAACTTGGGAGAATTAGCATTCACGTTTTCCCTGGGCCCTGGCAAACTAAATTCAAATCCAATTTGTATTCGATCACGAATATCCACAGATAATTCTATGTTTTGTTATTTATTTCTTCAAAACCACAACAAAGATTTATTCCACCTTTATATATGATTATGATTTAGAAATGCCGTGATGTTCGAATTCAGTAGGTTGCATACACTCTAAGTCAAACATTATTTCATCCAATACAATATGCTCAGACGAAAAACAGTTCACCTTATGTCAATCATACAAGTACTAAGGATTACCTCGGCTAAAAAATTTGGATCATTACAACACATGGACAACATAGGGGGTGTTCCAACATAATCCATTCAGAGACATGACACAACATGCAAGTACAATAATCTAATGACAATTTCAACTGGTATCTAAAGAAGAATCGGGATTACCTTGGGCTTCAGATAGCAGAAACAGCAGGACCTCCTCCGTCTTCAAATGCAACATTCTTACTTCCTCCAATTCTTGGGTTGCTTGCATAATGCGTGCCGCTAATTCCGTAATTTCCAGCCTCAAGATAAAGATTATGTCATTCATGGCAGCGACACCATCTCTTTCTGCCTCTAGTAGAGCCTCAAGCACTATAATTTTGTGCTTAGAGTGCTCTCCGGCGGTGTTGCCTCTGAACTGCTACCATCTGGTAACATGGATGGCGCACTGCTTCCACAAATAGATTCTGGGGTTGTACATTGTGTCCTAGTGTGAACGACATCCTGAAAGGTTTCCGCTGGACATAAGTAAGAGATAGTTATCGTATGATCCAGGCAGTAAGCTTACATGGTAAACGACGGACGAATTATTGCCTAGCATGGCAAACTATATTTAAATGGTTCGAAGCAACATCAGCCGAAAAGAAATTAAAATGGTAAGATGAAACTAGGGATGTAAGTGGCAAATAAACGACATCTGCCAGTCCCATCTAGTTAGTTTTTGCTACCTCCCTAGTTCATTTTCCTCAAAAAACAAAACTCTTTTGAACTATCATACCACTAGTGGACTTTAATCAGGATTAAACAGGACCCGGTTGACATCCCTAGTTGAAAGGGAGTGTACCACCGCTATATTTAAGTTGCCAAGGCATCTAAGCAGTTGAAATAATCTAAGAAAGCACTTAACAGTGTGGCCTCATATAAACTACGAAGACAGTCTTGTGATGAAGTTGAGAGGAAAAGTTAAGGACTCAAATGAAATAGGCATGCATTTCTTTACAATAGTACAACAGGCACTGCTGACATATTGGCCAACTCAGGTATAGCGTAACAACAAACAAGCATTCGAATCAAGCAATACAGCAAAGCAGACAACTGAACTATTTGTGATTCGGTAGGATTACAGGTTGAGGGCACAAGCCAAGAAAGCAGCCCACTCGCATTACATTTCACATGTACTAAAACACACTGGCATACCATATGTTGCTGTGAAGCTTCACTGCTGTTGCAATGTTCTTTGAAGATATCGTCAACATCCCGTGGTTGCAAATCTAGTTGTTGTAGTTTATTCTGCACCCTCTATTTAGGTAAAATTAATTTTAGTCGCATGCACTGGTCCGAGTTGATCATCAATGGTTCATCTAAACTAATGAAAGAAGGATGTGTGCATACACGACAATATATGTGCTTCCCTCTATTTTTATGCTTGTTCGAGGTGCCAGCCCCAAAAGAACAAATATTTTGCTTGATGGGGTTGGCAGCTCCATAATTAATAGAAGCATAAAATTAGTCATGCAACTTGGGAAGATCAAGAACACACAAACAAGTAATGAACAGAGGCTCGGAGCAGTGATGTAATAGCTAGCATCAGAAAATGTAGGGTAAAACGAACAAAAAGCAGCGGAACCACATGCTAGTTTGCTGATGTGTAATTAAGCATAGAGAACATTAAGCAGTCTAATGGAACCAACAGGTGGCATCAGAACAACACCATTATCATAAATATAGCATTCAAGAAGTAAAATAGTAGGCAGTGATATCTAGGAAGTACAATAATACTCCCTCCATTCCAAAATAGATGACTCAACTTTGTACTAACTTCAGAACAAAGTTAGTACAAAGTTGGGTCATCTATTTTGGAACGGAGGGATTACTTAGGACAAAACTAAAGCATATTAACTATATGTGCACTGGTATGTAATTTAGCACATGTAACATGTTCACAGCCAGAAGTATGGCCCTACAGGTGCAAGCAGAATAACGCGTCTCATGGAAACTGAATGATGCCCTGAAGAAATTCAAAGGTGCGGTGCTTATGCTAGGAAAGTGAACATAGGCGCCGACCGTTGGATAATAGTACCTAATTCTCGGTGGCGTATGGGTATCATCGTCATACTTGATAGCTAAGGATCGTTGATGGTGCTCGTGTTGCGGTTGAGTTTGGGCCAGCTGTCGCCGTCGCTGAAGTGGCTCCGGTGCTACGGTTGCGGCGCCTATCGACATACAAGAATGCTCATCTGTGGTAAGTGAACAGTTGCACGATAAAGAGAAAAACCGAAGGAGTACAAATCAAAATAACCTAATGAGGCTGCGGTGTTGGTAAAGCAGGGCCGCTGGAGTTGAATATGGCGTCCGTGGAGCGGGTCTGGTGTAGTGGACGAAGGCTTCGGCGGGCGCGTTGTACAGTGCTTTCGGTGAGGTGGATCTGTTGCGGTGGACGAGGGCTTGTAGGCCAGCGAAGGGGCGGACGAGGGAGTCAATGAAGGGCCTACACTGTGGTGGACGAGGGCACCGGTTAAGCAGATCCGGTGCGGTGTACCATGATGGCGGTCAAGGAGATCTGGAGCGGTGGACAAGCTAGTCGCTGAAGCGGCTCCGGTGAAGTGGTGAGTTGGCAGTTGGGGGTTCCAAGGTGCGAAAGGTAGATCCGGCGGGGTGTGAGGTCCACCGCTGCGGCGGAGGACTAGATTCGGCGGCTTGCCGTGGTTGGTGGGGTCGGGGAGGGGAAGGGGAGGGGCTCTGGGGAAGAATGTTGGGGGCAAAGAGGGGAAAACAATGGAGTTACCAAAGCAGCCCTTTTCCGTTCATGTGGAAGGGGTAAAACAGGAATATCGCAGGGCTAAACTTCCGGGCGCGTGATATTTCGATGTGAGCGGGAAGTTTGAAAGCTTTTGGCGCCTAAAATTATAAGTATTCTGCTCTCGTACGGCCGACTATGATATCATGGCCGACAATTTGTTTGTTTTGCACGCAAAAAATGTGCAAGTTTTGAAAATCAATGTCTCCAACTCGAAACTTAGATTGTCCATTCAATTCAAATATGGATCATTGAGCTACTACAAGCAAATACCATCATACGGTCCAATTCAAATGAAATTCTAAATATGATGACAAAAGCAAAAATGTGTATGTGTATGAATAAAGTGGATGATTATAAAGTTTGAACAGGCCCGTATGTGTATATCTCTAGGTTTGATATATGAATTTGAAATCACGAAATCCCGGCTTAAAAAATGTACCTCCATTTAAATGAATTACAAAAGCTAATGATGGAGTCGAATTCCAAAATTCCAATCTTAGGTTTGTAATTCTGGTACATCAAGGTATAGCACGCATGTTCAAAAGTATCATTATCTCATAGTCCAAACTGTGAAACAAATTGATCAACCATGAGTGCACAATATCTCAATTACGCTAAAGTCCATCAAATATAGACACCTCACTCTTTATCTGAAGCCGACCCCCCCTCGCCCCAACCACACACACACACACATACAGAAGTCGTTCTCTCCCCCAAACACCAACACACGAGCACATTAACACCCCTCTCTCTTGGAAAGTCCGGACCCCAATATAGGTCTCTATCACTTTGTCTCTCGGGCATGCACACATCTCTTCCCTCACTCTCTAGGTCTCCCGCTATCTCTCTTACCCAAGCACACACACTATGTAGAGTGTATATTTCCCACACACAAAAAACGTCACCCCCAAACGTCTATCTCCCTAGTTATGTGGTTCTCGCGCACTCACCTCACACACCACCCCCACTGCAAACAAGCACACTTTGTCTCCTTGTGCATCACTCTCCTCTTTCTATCTCTCCCACATGCGGACCCTCCCCAGCTCCTTCCCTGTATACATATATGTCATGACTCTTTCCATAGCTCCATAATGTATCATCGTTCTCGATTTCGCACATTTTTCTCTATACCATCTATTCTAGATCTCTCATGAAGTCCCTATCACACACACGATGACTCGCTTCCCTTGCGTCTCCGTACATAGGCCAATTTCGAACAACATCAACATTGTCTCCCTATCTATACGCCATTTATGGACACAAACGACCCCTCTCGCCCCCTCTCTTCCTCTCTCTCTCTCTCTCTCTCACATCCCTCTCCCACACACACTCGATGTCTCTTCCAAATAGTCTGCTCCCCCCGCCCGCACGCGTGCTATCCCGCTACTGCACATGTCACACCATTCCCCCTTCCCTTATACTAGGTTTACATCATCAGTGGTATCTCTGCTCCACATACACACACTCCCTCTCACACACAAACGCGTGCACAAACACACACAGACACGCACAAACACCAATTTATCTGGATCCTCATCTCTCCCCATGTCCGCATGTGTATCTCACACACTCACTCTCTAATTATGTATATGTGTCTTCACGTTACACAACACAAAGCCCCATGTACATGTCTCTCTCTATCATCCACACACATAGACACAAAGAATCTGTTATCATTGCCTCAGTCTTTAACATATCACACACGCACACTGTCTCTCTCTCTATCTCTCTCTCTCTCTCTCTCGCAAACACGCTCAGCAAGGGTTTCCCCGTGAATAACTAACCGTCTATTCATCAACAGTCGTGGTAGTACGGCGAACACGAGATGTGAAAAAGAATAAATATACACGTGCTTAGACCACCTAGTATGACTACCAGGACTAGAGCAAGCCAAAAAGCGCGCTGCCGTCACCCCCTCCTTATCGGTGATGGGAAAATCTTTGTTTTACACAGTCGAGAAGTCATTGTGCTAAGGCCCCACATGCCGAGGCGTTGAATAAAATGTAGATGCTAGTTTACGGAAGCAAGTATTGATAATACGTTTGTATCTCCCTACTTATATTTCTTCTCTTATAAAAAACCGAGTTGGTGATGATGGTACGTGTGCCATCTTGCAATATAGACCGTCTGATCTATATCTGACGGATGGAAATTAAACTAAAAGATACCCGCACCCCTCTCCACACTTGCAGACAAGGCCTTCCCTCGTTCATCCTTATCTCCAACAAACCTCATTGTTGAGCAATTAAGAAAGGAAGCCTCTGGAACAAACTGGCCTGGTGGCCGTTGCCCGCGTTGTCAATCCCCATGCCTCCGCTCAATCTGACCACCAATCACCACCACACCCCACTCCTCTTCACCTTGTCTCATATTTCTCGAGATATCATTAGTTTTTACACATGGGATTACTCCCGCAAGGGTCAATCACAACAAGTGTTTTATAAAAAATGCATCTTGATGTTCCGTGCAATGCACGGATCTTGCTAGTACTCCTACACAAGACTAAGTTGGTGATGATGGTGTGTTTGCCATCCGTCGTTTCTGACCATTAGATCTACATCTAACGACTCTGAGGTAAGTTGCCTTTTCTCACCAACATCACACTTGTCTACCAATTTGCAGAAAAACCCATAATTAGTATCTTAAAACCAACCACATCCCTCCCTGACCTCACCAAAACAGCCCAAGGAATATATTCTAATTGAAACATTATATATCTCTAGTGACATATTTATATCAAAATTAGAGTGTTTTGTATCAAGTTTGTGAATAAGTATTATTCTAATTATGATTCATTGCAACGCACATGAACATTGCTAGTATTTCCAACCATGCATTTTTTCCTAGTATTCCATAGTTTCGAGTTTTCCATCAAGATATTAGTCACTCATGGTTGATATTTACTTTCAATCATGTAACATATGCACTATGTAACTAGCCTTGCTTATTGGCTTCCAAAGCTTAACTTTCACTCCTGCTTACAATATGTAGAGTATTTAACAAAAAACTACCACTTTCAACCAGCCCTAGGAAGAATCTATTGTACAAAAAATAGCAAAAACATACCCAAAATTTCTTAATCCACGCCAAAAATTACTACCTAGTACTCCTACCTATTAGGTTCATTTAAACCCATTTATGACAGGGTTGGCCCACACGTCTGTGCTGACGAGGCAGCTTAAACCAACACATTTTGTTTGACCATTGACACGAGGGACCCACATCTGACCTTCTATCCTGTTATTCCCCCTCAAATCATTATTTTTCCTGAACATTACTTCAAACAGTACTGATGCGTGTTCGTCGGTGGTACCGGTGATGAGCGAGTTGGTCGCCACTCCGCCGGACGGGCCGGACGCCGTACTGGCCTCCACACGGGTTGGCAGGCTGGCCCGAGCGTGACTCACGAGCAAGCAAGCCGCCACGCTGGCCTTCGCTCGAGCCAGATGGCTGGCCTTAGCGCGGCACGCGCGAGCAAGCCGTCGCACTGCCGTGCCAATCTAGCTAGCAAATCTTGCAGACAAGCAGCTGGACGGAACTATCTTGGCTAGCTAGCGGCCGCGAGCGCCGGGCGGAGCTGGCATCCAGGCTGCCGCAACATGTGCTCCGCACCACCAGCGGTTTTGACCTCGCCTTCTACCGGCGGCGGTAGCTGCGTCCCATGGCCAAGGATGACTAGGTGGACGGGCTGGAGGTAGGAGGTCACTCGGGGATTTTTGTGCAGACTGACATGTAGGTCCCACAAGTCATAACGCCCGGTCGAATAAAAGGCATTGACTTAATGGGAGACATGGGCCCTGTCAGAGGTTCGAGTTAGATTCTAACCCTGAACTAACTATAACCAAAGTGGTGTTTGGATGGCGGGGTTAGATTGACAACAAATGTATCCAAATAGGGCCAAGGGTTGAAATGTGCCTATAATGGCACTTTCTAGATTAGTCGTTTCTTGGTAGGGCTGGTTGGTAAGAGCATGTACAATGGTTGATAAGGTAGTCTTATCTTAAGTCTGTCACGTATGCAAGTGGTAGTAGTTTCTTGGCATTTTAGTGGTTTCTTGTAAGGAACAATGTACGTACTACTAGCGACAAAAGGCGATTCTAGGTTGCGTTGTACTCCAACGAGTACTACTAGTGGTCGCGGGAGTGTATACCTTGTTTTTTGGGTTCGATGCCGGCCGAACACACGGCGGCCTTTTTTTAAATAGTATTACTACACTTTGCTGCGAGCCAATATTTTACACGGGTAATTTGAGTGTTTAAGTCAAACGGACGTGCGACCGCACAATCTGGGTGCACTGGATAACCTAGCCACGTGAACGGGTTTTCCTTCCCAGCATCCCATGGCTCGCGTGCTCGCCCTAGCCGCACCTCACTTGCAGCTTCCTCATCAGCTAGTAGCATATTTAAATTTAAACTAGCGCCTCCCAATTAAGCCCGAGGAGCCGGAAAAGCCTGGCGAGGCATTGGGAACTATGCAATATGGCTCTGTACGTAAAGTGCTCTACTACTACTCTGTAGCTTGTGGTGTTGCACGCATGGACTTCACTCCATTATCGGCTCTACTATAAAAGAAATTCCTCTTGACGTGTTTTTTTGAAACGGAGGAAAAAGCTTTGCTTCATCTCATTCATAAAGAAGGAACTACTAACAAAGTTCGACGAGATCCATTACACCTCCACAAATGGAAGCGAAAAGCCTAGTCTTGCTGTATCAAATAACTCAAATGTTCTGCCCCCACAGTAACCGTCACTGATAAGCAGGCTACTAGTGTGTGCGTGAGAGGAGCGGCTGAATAGAGCACCGAGAGTACCCACTAGGCCACTATGCAGGTGTACTTTCCCTGCATTGATAGTACAGTGATGGTTCTAGAGAACAGTAGTACCCTCCACTTCCAACTGTAGCTCCTTGGCCCTGAGATTCAAGAGTTCAAAACTGGTGCACTATACTAGACTAGACTAGAAGTACAGTACATCGCACTACTAGTTGAGAAAAATTAGTACCAATACTGCTACAGTACGAGTACGTACTCCTCCGTCACATAATGTAAGACATTTTTTGACACCAGTTGGCATGTACAAGAAATGGCAAAAACATACCCAAAATTTCTTAATCCATGCCAAAAACTACTACCTAGTGCCCAAAATTTCTTACTAGTGCTATTATTTACAGTATAATGCAATCCCATAACGTTCCATAATGCTAGTAGTAGTAGTAAATAATAGCCTCACCCCTTCGCTGAGGAACGATCTACAGTTGGAAGGGACGGTCTACAGTTGGAAGGGACGAGGCCCTGCGGTTACTACGCTCTTATCTCCTCCTCGCTAGTTCCCCTCCCCCCGAAGAGAAGGCAGTTTGTCGCTGCTCCCATGGATTCGCCAGGCGGTTCTCCTCCTCGTCGGGGCTGGGAGACCTTGGACGACGATCCTCTGGGAGAAATCGCACGCCGCTCCGACGCCCTCACCGCCGCAAGACTCGATGCTTCCTGCACCAACTTTTGCAAGACGCTGCTTAAACATGCTTGGGAAAAGGCCATGCTTGTTGGTCTTCCATGCGTCCTTGAGGAGAAGGTTCTTCTATGGGACAATCCTTCGAACAGTCCACCGCTCCCTGGCCATGGTTGCATGTTGACTCCGCTAGAGTTGCCAATGTTGAGAGGTAGTCAGATTTTGTCCGATGAGTAGGTCAGTAATGGAGTTTGATCATGTAGTACTTAGTTATTCCATTTCCATCACATAATTTCTCCGCTGCCCATCGTCTTATATATAGGTCTGGGTCGGTGCTAACAAAGATTGGCTTGCGTACCTTCGGCCGGATACCACCATCATTTTGCACAACATCCACAGCAGTGCAGCCATTCTGGTAGACCCCTTCTTCACCATTGGGATCGGCCTTCCGAACTGGCTGGGCTTGAATACATATGATGATGCCTACATGAGATTGAAGAAGATAGCAATTACGGACCCGCCGACAAAGCGACGTGGCTATGACGATTACTATCTCTTTGCGGTGTTTGACATAAGGATTGCCATCAATGCAAGAGGCTGGCGCATGTTGGCGGCGGCAGATTTGTACCCCTACACGTTCGAAGACGCCGTGCGCCACCTAGGCCGCATCTTCACGGTGACAAGCCAGGGGACTTGTTTCATTTGGTTGCCATCCTATGGTACGGGAGATTACAAACGGAATGCACAAACCATCATTTGCGTCCCTAACGGTACTCCATTATTTTGCAGGGACCACTCATCCCCTGATCAAAATAAGATCGCTGATCTTGAATGTGCATTTGCATCCGCGGTTCGGTCTAACCTGGAACCTCGTAGCTGACTTTGGCATATTGGGATCAACTATCTTAGTAGTATTTACCCATGGTACCACTGATGTGCAACATGGTCACACAATCTACCACGATCGGACCATCACCATCTACCCAGGTATTCCATTTTTTAACCCTCTCGCCTTCTCTTTCATTGTTTTACTAGTAGTATACTTAGTAGTACTAGTAGGAGTACTTTTTACCAGGGAGGACGCATATAGCTAGCTAGGCCCTTGAAGACTTGAACACACTAGCTGCCACCATTATTGTTTTTCCATGTCTTACTATCTCATCCATGTAGCCAAGAGTGGCTATATAGTAAGCCAATTATTTTACTTCCTCTATATCGGAGTAGTACTATTTGCTGCACAGTATTACTGACCACCATATTTGAGCACAACATTATTATGCATGGACCTTGACTATGTACGTCACCATGTGTCCACATCTGGGATGCCGCATGTACCAGATGAACGGCACCAAGTTCGACCCCCGTGATGCTACGTGGGTGCCGAGGAACACTCTTGGAGAGTACTCGCTTTTCATCGGGGACAGCTAACCCATTGTGAAGCGGATGCCACCTTCCATGCACGACACAGAAGGCCTGCCGTTCATGAAGCATGGTTGTGTCTTTAGTGCGCACCGCCGAATGAACGACATGCTGGGACACGCTATCCCTGATTTATGCTGCTTCAGCTTGGATGAGTCTCCATCATGTGGAACCAGACTAGAAAGCTGGGACAATGATTCCCGTTGCCCACCGCTATGGATCGTGCCATCCATGAAGAACACCTGGGACTGGAACCTGGAGGAGGACATGTAGCCCATCTATAACGTGTAAGTGGAGTTCAGTAATTGTGAACGGTAGCATTGTGAATATATGTAGACTAGTCGTGCACAAATTTATCACATGAATTGGAGATGAACTTGTGTGGCATATTGACTTTTTTCCTTTAGAATTTATTACTAGTAAATGTGTTATGTGTACGTGCAACTTGTGTGGTTGTTGCACGGGCTGCAACATGCTCTTTGAGAAAAAAAAGGTGGCACAACTTTGGATATATGTGACGTGGCGGCATCATACAGTAGCATCATTCGCTATAGTTGTAGTACACTCCTACTAGGACGAAAACTCCTATAAAACCTTGCATTTCGCTCTTTGCCTCTTCGGGAGGTTTAACAGTTCGTACTCATGTGAACCTTGCACTTGGCTCTTCGTCTCTTCGGAAGGTCCAACAATGATGATACTGCAGTACAATATGCTTCTGGCAATCTGTCACTGATTGAAATGCTGCACGTCCACCGCGAGGGTGAGGGCGATGGCGAGGGAGAGGGAGAGGGTGCTATAGTCAAAACCCTCTCCTCGTCCTGTGAACCACCGCACGCGTGGGCGAGGGAGAGGCGTAGTAAGCAAGCTTCTCCTCGTTCGGCGAGTTGACGGGACACATCAAAGCAGTACTAGTACTAGTAGTCCATAGTGCGTCCTTTCCGATTAATATGGCTTAACTTGAAACAAGAAAAATACACTGGCGGTCAACGTATGTAACAAGACGCTCTTTACGGTCACTATATATAGTTTTGCGGTGATTATACGATCACTAGCTCATCGTAGAGCACCGTATTGCACCCTACTGACCGGCCACATAGTCGACGTGGCACTTTGTTGACTGGTTAAATTGTCACCAGGTTTCTAGGTCCCACCTGTTAGTTGGCAGAGCAAAGAAATCAGTTAAACAAAACTTTACGCAGGCGTGACAGGAGTCCAACCCTTGCGCGCAAACCGCCCTGGCTGTGTATGTGAGTGCATGCACGTGTACTCCCTCGGTCTTCCAACAAAGAGTGTACATCGGCTATAAAACAAAGAGTGTAGTACATGATGTACATCTACACTTCCAATGCATTTAGCCTTTAATCTAAATCGATATTGATTGACTAATGCACCAACTTGTGCTGTTGGTATAGGCTACATGTCTATCCTTAATTACAGCATGCAACGGCCTTCATTTAATCTTCTTCTCTCAATGGTCGCATGCACACATAAGTCTGCTACTTTTGGGAGTTAATTATGCCCTGGTCAATGTGTAAATCTCTAAATGTACAGTCTTTCACGGACGTAGGGAGTAGGTTAAGCACTTGAGCGTGAGCGTGTGTGTTTCGTCGTGTGCTGTGTGCCGCATGGGTGCGTGAGTGTTGCGTGCGTCCATGTGTACGTCTGAGTGTTGCATGTTGCATGCATGCATGCATTCATGGGGCTTACTCCCTCCCATTGACATGTTCATATTTCAAGCTTCCTCTGTTCCCTCCATATGGTGATACTCCCTCTGTTCCCAAATACGGAGTAAAAGCCTCCCTCTGTTCCCAAATATGGAGTATTTGTCTTTCAACAGATTTCAACAAGTGACTAGGTACGGAGCAAAATGAGTGAAGTGAGCGTAGAGCCATAGGGATACTGTAGAAAGGAAGTCCTCGCGATCCATTATTCCCCATCTCAGAGAACTATTCAACTACACTTTGCAGTGAAGTGACAATAGACGCTGCAGCAGATGAGACACGTAATTAATAAGCTGAACTAGTGTGTTGGTGTTACTAAATCAGCCCTACCTAGTACTGCCATCATGTTTGCCAGTAGAGCATGCTTCCGCAAATATGCCTACGCACCTCTGTCCTCCATTAACTGACATATGGGCCCTCTTGTGGTAGACCCACATGTCATCGGTGTAACTATTTACACTCCAAAGGACGGTATATCCTGGTAGTAGTACTAGTAGAATTGAGATTTAATGCACTTTCTTCCCCGTCTTCCACTCTTCTTCCTCCTCTCTTCCCCATCGTCGGCCACACACCATTTACCCCCGCTCACTGCTCGCCCGCTCGCACCATGTTCCTTGGTAGCTCGCGTGTACCATATCCCCCCGCTCACTGCTCGGCCACACAAGGAGAAGCTTCTTCGCTCGCCCGCCCGAATCCACTTCCCCGCTGGCTCACAGGCACCGAAAAACCCAATGGCAGAACGACTGACATGCAGAGACGCGATTGGAATTCCCTCCCCAATGTTCTCTTGGAGCAGATCTGTAATCGTATGGACCTAATCAGCACCGTCCGTCTGTCCGCATGCTCGGTGTCTTTGTACCATCTACTCATCTGCAACTGGCCGACTCTTTTCAAGACACCGTGCTTGCTGATGCCCGATCCTTGCAGGTGGCCCAGACACCGACTTGGCGAT
The DNA here is from genome assembly GCF_002162155.2 of Triticum dicoccoides. Lineage (NCBI taxonomy): Eukaryota > Viridiplantae > Streptophyta > Magnoliopsida > Poales > Poaceae > Triticum > Triticum dicoccoides. The sequence continues at coordinate 194,374,424 of NC_041383.1, forward strand.
CCTACAGAGGTTGCTGTGGTGCCCCTCTACATGCTACCACTACCTGTCCACTTGTCCTTCATGCGCGGCCACTACTGGGCGGGCATGAAGGCCAACTGGATCGTCCTCATCCACCAATCCGGTAGTCCGTGCCGTCTCGTGGATATCTACACCCAGCGAGAGATCACCCTTCCATCATTGGATACCGCCGCCATCGAGCCTCACGGCCCGCCGGACACTCCTGCCTACTACGCACGAGACGCGTCAAGCTTTTGGCTCGACCTCTGTTTGCTGAAAGTTGTAATCTGCGAAGTGCCCACACCATCAAAAGACTACATGGATTACAAGCTCATTACCTTGTTCAACATGGGATTAGTCTATCTGGAATCCGGTCGCCATACATGGTTATGGCTCATCATCAATCCTGTTGAGGCAACATTTCTGTTTGATGCTATAGTGCACGATGGCATCGTTTATGCGGTCGACGCACAGATTGGCTGCCTATACTGGTGGAATCTATCGTCGCGTAATTGTTCTATCTCATCTCATCTTTACCTTATGAATACTACTGCCTGTTCATTGTTACAAATTTAGAATACATAGTATGTCTATAATCACATCATTGCTATATGTTCCTCTCATTTCCTAGATTTTTATGACCACACATGTTATTGTTAGAGTTGATATGAGAACAATTGGCATCTAATGATTGTTAGAATACATATTATGAGCATAACATCATGATTGCTATATGTTACTCTCGTTTACAAGATTTTTATAACAATGCATGTTATTGCTTAGAGTTGATATGAGAACAGTAGTAGTAAGTGCTATGGTAGAATATGAGTAGGCTCTGTCATACTCCCTCCGTTCCAAAATACATGACCCAACTTTATACTAAAGTTAGTATAAAGTTGGGTCACCTATTTTGGAACGGAGGGAGTAGCTGTTTTCCTCTCATTGTTACATGATGTTTGAACCATGACATATTGGTAGAATATGAATGCCATTGGCTTATTTTTTTTAACTTGGGGTATGATTATGACCACGTCATTGCAATTTTCTGTCTTTGATATGTGTCACTGTTATAATAATCTTAATTCCACACATACTCTGAACATGATTGTTTATTTTTGTCCTTTTGGTCTCCAATTTGAATTGTTGCAGCAGATGCAAATGCGTTGGCTGTCATGATTCCAGGACCTAGAATCATACCAGCCGATGGGTGGTGGTTTATCGCTCATTCAGCTGACGGCGGTCATTTGATGCTCATTCGCACATACCAAATTTACAAAACCATTACATCAAACCACATGCAGTACAATGCGTGGGGCATTTGTGACATTGATGGCTATGGCTGTTTCGTGTTCGAGAAAGATCCCAGCTCCGTTGGGCCAGGCGTATTCAACTGGAGGCGGGTTTCAGCCTCGGCAACCACTCCTTGTTCCTCGGGCTCAATTATCCGATCATCCAACCAATGATCGATCATATCACCGGCAATGATTACCGTGCTATGCAACTTCCATTCGCGAGGGGGGACGGTGTTTACACATCATACCATGGGTTTCATGAATCACCACATCCGAAGATTCGTTGACACAGCTTGTTGCCAGATAATCTTCAGTGTGTGAAAGGCATCAAGCTTCCATGCGATGGATGGCTTTTGCAAACCTGACATGCAGCGATGTGGTTCATGCCAACAGCAAATATGCACAACTTGATTTGTGCTGATATCTAGACTGAGCCATGTATTCTGCTGCTGTAGCACGACCGTCTTTTGTTGGATATTATGTACTGTTGTTAGTTTGAAGCACTCCTCTAGTTTGAAGGATAGATACCTTCCCGGGATCAAGTGCATCCTAACTCACATGCATAGGATGTACTGATAATGATGATGGAGATGCTGTGCAGAAGCCATATATATATCAGTTAGGCTTCAAGTGCGTACTTGTTAGTTAAACCTATGTATAAATTGTGACACTAAATACGACTAGTAAGTAGTACAGTAGCAGTACTATTATACATCAGTCAAATTATTCATCATGTCCACACACTGAATTGACATGACAACACGCTGCACGTGAGGTGACACAAGAATCCCGACGGTGTGTTCGGGTATTCTAGACTTCAAATTTGGAGTACCACTTATCTGTCGAAATCTTTCATCATTCACTCAAAACAGTCGATTGATCATACATTGAGTACCATATAACTAGAATTACCGATGCAAGTGGAAGAAGGATTGGCCGATGCTGTCGGCTGGCGTCAAGTTCGATCCCACGGATCAGGAGCTGATCGAGCACCTTGAGGCCAAAGTGAGTGCTAACAGCGCGAGATTTCAGTCTCTCATCGATTTTTTCATACCAACCATCGACAGCGAGCAAGACATATGCTACACCCAACCTGAGAAGCTTCCAGGTAAGACACCGATCGGCCGTCTACTTGCACAAACATATTCCTTTGTTTATAGCTCTATTTTTCTTTTTAGACGCAGACCTGGTGAAGCAATTACAATTTGACAGTTAACAAAAAGTGACACAAGTGACTGCAACATGCCAAAGATGTTATGAAAATGCCAACTACGTACACTAAAACTTGTATTCCACAATACTGCATGTATCACACTGAGTGGCCTAAGGAAGCATTTCTTCCAGCGCAATTCCAGGGTGTTCAAAAGGGGCACGTGGACGCATTGCAAGATACAGTCGGAGTGCAACATGCACACGATGTGGCACAAGACCGGCAATACCTTGCCGGTGATGGTCAACGACTGGCAGACGGGTAGCAAAAAAGGTTCTGTTGCTGCACACCAACAAGAACTTCGACCAGCAGAGGACCAACTAGGTGATGCACTAGTACCAACTCGGGCACTTGGAGCAAGAGAAGGAGCGGGAGCTGGTCCTCTGCAAGATTTTCTACCAGACGAACACTAGGGCCAGGAGTAAAAAGATTATAAGTTAGTTTGGTATTGGTAGTTGTACTACCTTGTCGTCCGCAAGTTGGTATTGTTGTTAACGATCTTTTGGTATGAACTTGCATTTGCTTCCAACCATCATGCCGAGGGTCGACGTGGATATAAAGCTGAATCATTTGTTTCGAAACGAATTTTCAGGCACCTGATTTTTATTTGATGGGTAGCATAAGCACCTGCTGTTCGAACTCCCAGTTCTCCAATTTTTTCGAAACAAGTGCATGCACTTATTATGACGATGAAAAAACAATATCCCTGCTGCATCCCAGTAATCAGTCTGTACTTGCAGAATTCTCTCGTTTATTGAGCATGTATATTGTTTTTTCAGGTCGAGAAAGTTTCAACTGGGCTGTAGACTGCCCAGGGTTGGTTTTGTTTTTAACAGGCCCAGCCCATGACGACAACGGGGCACAAAGATCCAACAGGTATCTACTGGCCTCTGGCCCGCCAGCGTTAGTTATATTTTGTCTTACAACATCCGCATGCAGTTTTTTTACTGAATCAAATACACAACCCAGTTCTATTTTCCTCTTGAAACGCATGTCCTACATCCGTTTTCTAATCTCTACCTATAGTTTTACTAGTTCATATACACATATCATTTGAAAACACATAAAATTCCCTTTTCATATTTACAACCTTATTTTTGTTGTTTTTTCCCACCCAACGCTGAAATTTTTACCACCGGTTTTCCCTTAAACCAACTCAATTGTCCCACGTCTTATTTGCTTACAGAAACAAAACGACTTTTTTGGCAAATCAATAAGTTTTTAAAAAATGTTTATCATTTCGAGATTACAACAGTTCGAACTCCACCGAAATATGCAAAATAAGGTTGAACTTTTTGACCGTGGTCCTGGGCAGAAAATGGGCTGTAATAAATTAATTAAGAATTAGCAAATGGGTTTTATGTTGTCTGCCACAGATTTGGAGGCTGATTTGTGGGCCTACTATGTTCATGCGTACACAAGGTTTCTCAAAAAAGAAACTTAGTCAACAATCGACTCTACCAGCGTCAGACCATTAGATGTCAATCTAAAGGCAATCGTGCTTCTTCAGTCTCTGATCTTCCACCCCCAGCCGCCCAAACCAGCGCCGTCGGAACCGCCTGCTCCCGCCTCTCGTGGCCGGCTGTGCTGCCGGGCAGGCCTCACGGCCCCATCATACTCACATCCCTGTCCTGTCTATCCCTCTACTCACCCACACCTCCTGTTATTTTCTAGCGATGGCAGCCGAACCAGTCAACCCTCGTACTCTCCACCGCGTGGGCAGCCACTGCCATGTCTTCCCCGACTCCGTGTCGTTCCCTTCGTAGGCCTCGCCGTTCTCCACCGCCCTGGTGCTGTCGGCGTGACGTGGTCAACGATGTCCATCCAACGACCGTAGTGCTTCTTCAACCTCTGGTCTTCTTGCTCCAGCCGCCCAAAGCAGCGCCGGTCGTGCCGCATGCTCTTGCCTCCCGTGGCCGGCTGTGCTGCCGCGGAGGCCTCACCGCCCCCATACTACTCCCACCACTGGCCAGGCCATCCCTCCACTCACCCACTCCCCCTGTTATTCTGCAGCGCCAACAGCCTCACACCGCAGCCGAACCAGTGAACCATCGTACTCCTCTCCGCGTGGGCATGCACTGCTGCGTCTTCCCCGGCTCCGGGTCGTCCCCTTTCTAGGCCTCACCATCGTCCACCACCGTGGTGCTCTCGGCGCAGCGTGGTCAATGTGTTCAATGACCGACTTCCATCGGAAGAGTACAGTACGTGGAGAGGCTGACAGCTGGGTCCACGGCAGCCGCAAGGAAGTGCCTCCTTATTACACACAAAATAGTTATTCCTCCACCTGACAACAGGGACCCACCAGACGGGCCACCAGTATTTCACGAAAAAAGGTTTCCCCCCTGACTGCTGGGACCCACCGCACAGGCCACCGTATTTCACGAAAAAAACATTTCCCCCTGACTGCTTGGACCCACCGAACGGACCACCATATTTCGCGAAAAAAGTGTTCCCCCCACTGTCAGCTTGGACCCACCTGAAGTGCCTCCTTATTACGCAAAAAAATGAATACTCCCGTGCTAGCTGGGACCCACCATGGTGGTAGGCTAACCTGTGGGTCTATTAAGTTGACGGGGACGGAGGGCTTTGTCAACTTAGTCAATATGAACGATTCTAGCTCAAGTGACTGTACGATGTCCATCCAACGGCCGTCGTGCTTCTTTAATCTCTGCTCTTCCTGCTCCAGCCGCTCAAACAAGCGCCGACAGGACTGCCTGCTCCCTCCTCCCCACGGCCGGCTGTGCTGCCGCGCCGGCCTCACCGCCCCACCGTACTCCTATTGCTAGCCTAGCCATCCCTCTACTCACCCACACCTGCTATTATTCTCCGGCAACAGCAGACGAACCAGTAAACCATCGTACAGTCGTACTCCCCTCCGCATGGGAAACAACTGTCGAGCCTTCCTTGCCTCCGTGTCGTTCCTTTCCTAGGCCTCACCGTCGTCCACCGTCCTGGTGCTCTCGGCGCAGCCTGGTCAACATGGTCAACGACCGACATGCATCTGAAGTGGACTGTATGTGGAAAGGCCGATAGCTGGGTCCACGGCCGCACGCAAGGAAATGCCTCCCTATTACGCGCAAAATAATGATTCCTCCACCTGACATCAGGGACCCACCGAAAGGGCCTCTGTATTTCGTGAAAAAAAATGTTACCGCCGTGGACACCTCGGACCCACTAGCTATATCATCGCACGCAAGGAAGTGCCTCCTTATTACGCACAAAAAATGAATACTCCCCATGTTAGCCGGGACCCAGTATAGTGGCAGGCTGACTTGTGGGCCTACTATGTTGACGGGGACGCAGGGCTTTGTCAACTTAGTCAATATGCATGTTTCTAGCTCCAGTGACTGTATGATGTCCATCCAACGGCCGTCGTGCTTCTTTAATCTCTGCTCTTCCTGCTCCAGCCGCTCAAACAAGCGCCGGTAGGACTGCCTGCTCCCTCCTCCCCACGGCCGGCTGTGTTGCCGTGCAGGCCTCACCGCCCCACCGTACTCCTTTCGCTGGGCTAGCCATCCCTCTACTCAACCACACCTGCTATTATTCTCCGGCAACGGCAGACGAACCAGTAAACCCTCGTACAGTCGTACTCCCCTCCGCGTGGGAAACAACTGCTGAGTCTTCCTTGCCTCCGTGTCATTCCCTTCCTAGGCCTCACCGTCGTCCACCGCCCTAGTGCTCTCGGCATGGCCTGGTAAACACGGTCAACGACCTACATGCATCTGAAGTGGACTGTATGTGGAGAGGCCGATAGCTGGGTCCACGGCTACACGCAAGGAAATGCGTCCCTATTACGCGCAAAATAATGATTCCTCCACCTGACATCAGGGACCCACCGAAAGGGCCTCTGTATTTCGTGAAAAAAACGTTACCGCCGCTGACAGCTCGGACCCACTAGCTATATCATCGCACGCAAGGAAGTGCCTCCTTATTACGCACAAAAATTGAATACTCCACCTGTTAGCTGGGACCCAGTATAGTGGCAGGCTGACTTGTGGGCCTACTAAGTTGACGGGGACGGAGGGCTTTGTCAACTTAGTCAATATGCACGATTCTAGCTCTAGTGACCGTACGATGTCCATCCAACGGCCGTAGTGCTTCTTCAACCTCTGGTCTTCTTGCTGTAGGCGTCCAAACCAGCGCTGGTCGTGCCTCGTGCTCCTACCTCCCTTGGCCGGCTGCGATGCGGCGGAGGCCTCACCGCCCCCTACTACTCCCATCGCTGGCCAGGCCATCCCTCTACTCACCCACACCCCCTGTTATTCTGCAGCGATGGCAGCCTCACACCATAGCGAACCAGTGAACCCTCGTACTCCTCTACCCATGGGCATCCACTGCCGCATCTTCCCCGACTCCGCGTCATCCCCTTCCTAGGCCTCGCCGCTGTCCACCGCCCTGGTGCTCTCGGCGCGGTGTGGTCAATGTGGTCAAGGAACGACTTCCATCGAAAATGGACTGTACGTGGAGAGGCTGACAGCTGGGTCCACGGCCACAGCAAAGAAGTGCCTCCTTATTACGCGGAAAATAATGATTCCTCCACCTGACAGCTGGGACCCACCGGACGGGCCACCGTATTTTGCAAAAAAAATGTTTCCCCCCTGACTGCTGGGACCCACCAGCTACACCTTCGAATGCAAGGAAGTGCGTTCGGGCAAAAAAACGATTCGCCCCCCTGACTGCTGGGACCCACCAGCTACATCTTCGCACGCAAGGAAGTGCGTTCGAAAAAAAATGATTCGTCCCCTTGACTGTTGGGACCCACCAGCTACATCTTCGCACGCAAGGAAGTGCCTGATAGTCGGGACCCACCTGGTCGAAGCGTACGTAGCGTTGTCATTCTGGTCGCGAACGTGTACGTACATATATACTGGTCGATGTAGAGGCGCGCACGTGTCGTAGTAGAGGCCCGCACGTAGCATGTACACGTACATACAACGACTAGTGTGCAAGAAAGAAAATACAGCCACGTATGTGTACATACAAGCGGGGTCTCGAATGCCTACTCGCGCATACGTACGGCCAGGGCTCGTGTACATGGCTGGGTCGGATCGGAGAAACAGTGTCGTCGTTGTGTTCATGGGGAGCCAACCGGCTGGGTTGGAACGGAATGCGTCGTCGTGTTCATTGGGAGGGCTTGGACGGAACAGGAGATGGAAACGAGGCCTGGCGTACCGTAGAACGGAGGAAACGACCTTGTGTTCAACCGACCACGTTTGAAACGGGATCCTGTTCATCGGGAGGGGTCTGGCGTACCGCAAAACGGAGGAAACGGACCTCCTACAGTCGAAACGGGGGTCCTGTTTATCGGGAGGCGTGTGGCGTACTGCAAAACGGACGAAACAGACTTGTGTTGGAGTGCTACGGTCGCAACGGGGTCCTGTTCATCAAGAGGGGAGTGCGTACCGCAAAACGGGACTCCACGGGATACTATTCATCTCCACCGTCGACCTCCTCTAGCCTCCACGAGCTACCCTCGACCTCCTCCAACCTCCATGGGCTCCTGTTCATCCAGCCTCCACCGCACGCTACTCCACCGGCTACTGTTCAACCATCCCTCCACGGGCAGCCCTCCACCGTCTACTGTTCATCCAGCCCTCCACGGGGTCGTCCTATTAATCCAGCCCTCCACTCCACTGGGTCCTATTCATCCACCCCACCGCTCACTGTTCATCCAACCCCCCTCCCCCCGCAATGCTCACTGTTCATCCAATCGATCAGCTTCAGTTAGCAGCAGTAGCGAAGGGATCGCTCGATTGGGTTCAGTTAACAGCCATCGATCGATCGCTCGGGTTCAGTAACGTGTAGCCTATAGTGCAATCGCTCGGGTTCAGTTAGAGCCCAGCACATCGCTCGGGTTCAGTTAGAGCCAACGCCTCGCACACACGCGCGTACGTGTACGAGAGAAACGCGCATCGCTCGGCCCCCAACCGCCCACCGTAACCAGGAACTCCCCGAAATTTTCCTCACCCTCGCTTCTACCATGGTTTTTTCCGTCATGGACGACCCAAAGAATGTCATGCAGCTGCGTCTCCAGCCCGCTCAGGACGAAGAGCCCATTTTCTGTCATGATTTTTTGTCATAGAAGTAGGAGCCCACCACATCTATAATGATACCGGGTTTTGTCACAATTATCGTCATAGAAGTGTCATAAGTATGACAGAGAAAAGTTTCGTTCGGCCCAAAATGTCACGGATGTGTCTTTTTTTTTGTAGTGTAACCAGACTAGACACGGCGAGGCTACAGTGATCTCCCACCAGGCGGCGGGACTATAGCCATGCCTTCCCCGACCAAGCTTGCGTCATTAGCGTCACGGCTATAGTGATCAGCCACCAACCAGACCCGCCAGCAGCGAAGGCGGCCTGTCGGCTCCATACCAGACCAGTCAGCGGGGCCCAGCAGCCGGCGGAGAAGCCGACAACTAGAGACACCGACAACCGGGTCCTACACCCGGCCAAGTTACCATTGTACCCCTGGGGGGTAGGCCTATAAAAACCCCCCAGGGCACCCATGCAAGGGGTTCCCAACCTGCTAGAACTAGACTCATACATAGAGGGAGAAGAGAGCTAGCCCTGCCTCCTTCTACCTCTTGCATACAGCTCAAGGAGCACCCTTGTATTCACTAGTGCCTTAGTGATCATGCGGAGACCCCGCAGAGCAGGATTAGGGGTGTTATCTCCTAGGAGAGCCCCGAACCTCGGTAAAGTGCGCTGGCATTCGTGTCTATGCCTCATCCCGCTTCCAGGCACCGGCGACGTTCTACTCGCTCCCACCATGATAAGCCATACTTTGGCATATGTCGCACCCAACCCCCAACATTTGGCGCCCACCTTGGGGCGAGGTGCACCGTCGTCCGGAGATCTATTCTGGACGGGAACCTTGTTTCTTCCTGGCGAGCGCAGCCAGCCCAGCACGCCCGACGGCGTCAGCGTTGACACGTTGCACGGCGCAAAGATCGCCTGCGCAGCAAGCTGCTTCGCCGATCTTGTCGGTGAGATCCGCCTCTCCGACGAGCCTGCATCTGACGAAGGTACCGACTGCCCTGAGAGCCGCCTCATGAGCCTCCTCGACCAGCTTCACGTTGCCAACGAGCCTGCTGTGGACTTGGAGTCCGTTGGCTCCACTGACCCGACGATCGTCGACTACAACACAGCGTCGCTTGACGCGTTCCCCACCAACATGGTGATCTACGATGAGCCGTCTCCTCACGAGCGCAGCAGCGGGAGCACCGTCATGGAGGTGCTCATCATTAACAGTGGCGAGCACTCGGACGGAGGCGTTCGAGACCCACTCGATGCGGCACTGCTAGACTTGTCAGCGCCCATCCCAGAAGACGCAAACGCTGAGACGCTGGAAGCACATCGCGTCCATCTCGTCGAAAATGCCAACCGACTAGCCAGCATGCGACGCCTCTCAGAAGCCTACCGGCGGGAGATGGACCGAGTCATCGGTGGTACGCCGGCAACTGGAGGGCCTAGCCGCATCGGCTCAATCCGGCAGCGTGGTGCGACCATCGCCAGCATGTTCGGGACGGATCGTCCCGTCTACGCCACGCCCGCTGAGAAAATATGAGTTGCCCAGGCGGCAGCAGATGAGCTAGACAGGCTCGAGGGCACGAGCGTCGCCACATGACGGAGCGCATCCAGCAGCTCCTTGACGCGGCCGCCGAGCAACAAGAGGCCGGCTGCTGCACTGAGGCGCCCATCCGGCGAACCAATGATCTGCCTCCTCGCCAGGATCACGGTGCGACTTCCCGGACGCCGACTGGTGGTGTTCGTGGTAGAAGAGGCAATGAGCCGGCTGCCAGCCGCAGTCGGACTCGCCTCTCCATCGAGCATGATGCAGAAGGCCGTCCCCGAGCTGTGGAGCGACAAGGCGACCCGCCTCCTCCTCCGCCTCATGGATAAAGACATCCCACTCTGCCGCTTGTCACGCACCCGACACTCGGCGACCGCCTTGGCTGCCGGGAAGTAGTCGGGCAGAACGACGCCCACCACCGGACCGACCGCCTCAATCATTCCCTGGTACTAGAAGAAGAAGACACATTGGGCCCGCCCTGTTTCGGCCCTCGAATCCGAGATGAGCCCTTCCCTAGAGGGTTCACGCTTCCAAGAGATATGCCCAAGTACACTGGCTCTATGAAGCCGGAGGACTGGCTGGTCGACTACTCCAGGGCCGTCCGTATAGCAAACGACTATAAGCGCGTTGCTCTGAAGTACGTCCCGCTCATGCTCCAGGGCACAGCCCGGACGTGGCTCAACATTCTGAAGCCTCGCAGCATCAACAGTTGGGTTGATTTCAACGAGGCCTTCATCCGCAACTTCACCAGCACGTACAAGCGGCCTCCCAAGCCCCGCCAGCTCTCCTTGTGCGTCCAAGGGCCCAACGAATCAACTCGCGACAATCTCACGCGCTGGGCCGAGCTGCGCAACTCCTGCGAGGGCGTGCATGAGGTGCAGGCCATCGAATACATCACTGCTGGGTGCCAAGAGGGCACCCTCCTCAAGCACCGACTCCTCTGCGACGAGCCGGCAACCCTCAATGAACTACTAATCATCGCCGACAAGTACGCCATGGCCGACTCCTCCATGAAGGCGGAAATCCAAGTCGATGCATCCGGCAAAGTGGCTCCTCAAGCTCCTCGGACCCCGGCTGGCGACCCCAGACGGTGTCAGTAGCAGACTAAGAACAAGCGCAAGGCCACACAGCTGGCTTCCACCAGCCGGCAGGTGGCGACAGTTCAGGACCAGCAGCCGGAAGGGCAGCCTCCGCCCAAGCGTCAGAAGGGCGGCAAGCCCAACTAGTTGCCCGCCTTCTCGTATGAACAAACTCGTGACGCACCCTGCAAGTTCCATAGTGGCGCGAAGCCGTCCAACCACACCACTCGAAAATGCCATTGGTTCACCCGAATCGCCATGGGAGATGGACTCCTGCCTCCTCCACCTGCCGGCCCGCTGCCTCCTCCACCTCGCAGCTGGCAGCCCGGCCAATCGGTGCCATACAAGATGAGTATCTTGAGGAGCATGGAGCTTATGCTGTGTTCACTAGCGTGGCCGACGATAGACGCAGCAGACGACAACAGCAGCAAGAAGTACATGCAGTGGTGTCAAGGACCCCATACTGCATGCATTGGTCTGAGAAGCCTATCAGTTGGAGCAGGGCTGACCACCCGGAGGTGATGCCCTCCCCTAGTTCTTATGCCCTGGTCTTAGATGCCACCTTCGCAACAGAGAGGTGGGCTGCTCATTTCTCCCGAGTCCTGATAGATGGCGACACCAGCATCAACATCATGTGCTGTGACACAATGGAGAAGTTGGGAATCAAGCAGAAGCAGCTTCACCCCAGTCGGACTGTATTCCATGGAATAGTTCCTGGCCTTTCCTTCTCACCAATTGGCAAGACCCAGATTGACGTTCTCTTTGGAGACAAAGATCACTTCCGCCGAGAGCAAGTCTGGTTTGAGGTGGTGGACCTTGAAAGCCCCTACCATGTGTTACTTGGCCGGCCTGCTTTGGCCAAGTTCATGGCGGTCCCCCACTATGCTTACCTCAAGATGAAGATGCCAAGCACCAAGGGAATCCTAACCATAGTCGGAGACTACAAGAAGTCATCCACCCACCCCCAGCTGAGAAGCGGCTCCTTGACCGGGTTGTGGCAATGGCAGGCAAGCAGTCGGAAATGTCACCCACCCCCAAGGAGTCGGAAGTTGAGGGCTCGTTCAAGCCGGCGAAGGAAACAAAGAAGATGCCCTTGGACCGGGAGCACCCGAAGAGGCACGCTATCATAGGTGCAAACCTTGACAACAAATAGGAAAGCGAGCTCATCGATTTCCTCCGTGAGAGTCGGGACATCTTTGCATGGTCTTCCAAAGACATGCCGGGTGTTCCAACGGATTTCACCGAGCACATGCTACATATCCGACCTGACGCCAAGCCAGTCAGGCAGCCCTTGCGCCGCCTGTCAAAAGAAAAGAGAAGAGTTGTTGGAGAAGAGATAGCCCGGCTTCTAGCAGCCGACTTTATCATGGAAGTATTCTTCCCGGAATGGCTAGCCAATCCAGTCCTTGTGCTGAAGAAGAATGAGAAGTGGCGCATGTGTATTGATTATACCAGCCTCAACAAATCCTGCCCCAAAGATCCCTTTGCTTTGCCAAGAATTGATCAAGTGATAGACTCCACAGCCGGATGCGAGCTGCTGAGTTGTTTGGATGCATACTCAGGGTATCATCAGATCAAGCTGAACCTGGCCGACAGGCTGAAGACCGCCTTCATCATGCCATTCGGAGCCTTCTGCTACCTGACCATTACGTTCGGCTTGAGAAATGCCGGCGCCACGTTTCAGCGTTGCATGCAAAAGTGTCTCCTTAAGAAACTCGGCAGAAACATCCATGTTTACGTGGACAACGTGGTGGTGAAGACAGAGAAGCATGGCACACTGCTAGAAGACCTCAAGGAGACATTTGAAAACTTGCGCTGATTTCAAATCAAGCTCAACCCGGAGAAATGCGTCTTCGGAGTACCAGCCGGCCAGCTTCTCGGTTTCCTAGTCTCAGAGCACAGCATAGAGTGCAACCCTGTGAAGGTCAAGGCCATCGAGAAGATGGAGGTTCCCACCCGACTGCTGGACGTACAGAAGTTCACCGGCTGCCTGGCCCATCAACCGTTTCATTAGTCGGCTGGGCGAGAAGGCTCTTCCCCTGTACCAGCTCATGAAGAAGACCACTTTTTTCGAGTGGAACGACAAGGTGGACGAAGCTTTTCTCCAGCTCAAGAAGATGTTGACCAGCCCTCCTATCCTGGCGGGCCCGACTGATAAGGAGCCCATGCTCCTCTACATGGCCGCCACCAGTCGGGTGGTCAGTACAGTCATAGTTGTGGAGCGCAAGGAGGAAGGCAGAGCACTACCAGTGCAAAGGCCAGTGTATTACCTGAGTGAAGTCCTGTCCGCCTCCAAGCAGAACTACCCCCACTATCAGAAGACGTGCTATGGTCTGCACTTTGCCGCCAAGAAGCTGAAGCCTTACTTTCAAGAGCACCCAATTACTGTCGTCTGCACTGCTCTGCCCGCTGAGATCATTGTAAGTCGAGATGCCTTAGGCCGAGTGGCCAAATGCGCCATAGATCTGCCCCCCTACACCATCCACTACCAGCCTCACACGCCATAAATTCACAAGCGCTGGTCGAATTCCTCGTCGACTGGGCCGAAGCCCAGTACCTACCGCCAGCGACAGACTCCACCCATTGGCGGATGCACTTTGATGGTTCAAAGATGCGCACCGGTTTGGGAGCCGACATCGTCCTCACTTCTCCCAAAGGCGACAAGCTCAGATATGTGCTGCATATTCATTTTGCCGCCTCCAACAATGTAGCCGAATATGAAGCACTCATACACGGGCTCCAGCTTGACAAGGAACTCGGCATTCGCCTGATCCTGTGCTATGGTGACTCCGACTTGGTGGTCCAGCAGTCGTCTGGTGACTGGGACGCCAAGGATGCAAATATGGCAAGCTACCGCTTCCTTGTGCAGCAACTCAGCGGATACTTGGAAGGGTGAGAGTTCCTTCACGTGCCAAGAAACGATAATGAGCAAGCAGATGCCTTGGCATGGATCGGATCCACCCGGCAAGCAATACCAGATGGCATCGCCCTACAACGCCTCCTCAAGCCGTATGTCAAGCCGTCGCCAAAATCAGAATCCATCTTCGTGCCGGCCCCTCTTGAAGCACTCGGATCCGACTTGAGGGCCTCAGCAGCTGGCGCGGGGACTTCGGTAGGTGGCTCGGGGACTGCAGCAGTCGCACTCGGCCCCGGGACTGCAGCATTCGGCCCAGGGACTTCTCCGGCTCAGCAAGCGGCAGCCAACTCCAACCGCCCTTGTGCAAGTTGCAGTCGTAGAAGTCGAAGAAATAGCAGCACCTTCATGGGCTCAACCCATCCTCAACTTTCTGGTGAAAAAAGAACTGTCGACTAATGAGATCCTAGCCCGACAAGTGCAACGACGGGCAGCAGCATACACCATCGTCAATAGAGAACTGGTGAGGCGCAGTATCACTGTTGTGTACCAGCGCTGCGTGGAGCCGGACCAAGGCCAAGCAATCCTGAAAGATATTCATCAAGGCGAATGTGGTCACCACGCGACTTCAAGATCACTTGTTGCCAAAGCTTTTCGCCACGGTTTCTTCTGGCCGACTGCTCTAGAAGACGGCAAAGACTTGGTTCAGAAGTGTAAAGGGTGCCAGAAGTTCCGCTCCAAGCCACATCTGCCAGCTTCTGCACTCAAGACCATTCCCATCGCCTGGCCCTTTGCCATCTGGGGGCTGGACATGGTGGGCCCATTCAAGAGGCTCGCGGCGGCATGCCTCATTTGCTTGTCGCTGTGGACAAGTTCACCAAGTGGATAGAAGCAAAGCCAATCAAGAAGTTGAATGGGCCGACTGCTGTGACTTTCATCGCCGACATCACCACTCGGTATGGCATATCACACAGCATCATCACCAACAACGGCACAAACTTTGCCGAAGGAGCCTTGGCTCGTTTCTGCGCGATGCAGGGCATCCGATTGGACTTAGCGTCTATTGCCCATCCGCAGTCAAACGGCCAAGTGGAGTGAGCAAACGGCCTCATTTTGTCCGGTATCAAGCCCCAACTGGTCGATCCTTTAGAGCGTTCGTCCGACTGCTGGCTCGATGAGCCGCCGGCCGTCCTCTGGAGCCTACGCACAACTCCGAACAAGTCAACCGGCTTCACGCCCTTCTTCCTCATCTACGGTGCCGAAGCCGTCATCCCGACGGACTTAGAATTTGACTCCCCTCGAGTCACCATGTACACCGAGGAGGAGGCCAAATAAGCATGAGAACACGGTGTCAATCTGCTGGAAGAGAGCCGGCTCTTGGCACTCAGCCGGTCTGCCATCTACCAGCAGAGTCTACGCAGATACTACAATCGGAAGGTCAAGCCAAGATCCTTCCAGGAGGGAGACCTTGTGCTCCGGTTGATACAGCGAACAACCGGCTAGCACAAGCTCTTGGCACCTTGGGAAGGCCCATTCATCATCAGCAAATTGTTGGGCAATGGCTCCTACTACCTGATCGACGCTCAGAAGCCCAGAGCATGCAAAAGAGACGATTCAGGCAAGGAGATGGAGAGGTCGTGGAACGCAAACCTCCTCCAAAGATTTTACAGTTAGAGCAGTATGTACCACGCTACCTTTTGTATTAAGTACGAAGACTCTGGGTCCCCTGATAAGAGCTCGGGGACTACCCTCTTTTATCTATATGATAAGTATTATGCCTATGAATGCGTTGTTTCATTATTCCGCCTCGTACCGGGTTCAACTAGTCGGCCCGGGGGCTCGCCGCCTTCTACTATGTGCCGCTTCCTGCAGTCAGACAAGTAGTGTGTTGGCACCAAAAAACTTCTCCTATCAGAAGCCGCAGCTTGCAGAGCGACTATACGGTGGACGGGGGTTGCAACGACGGTGCCCACACAAAAAATGGCTAAGGAAAAATGCGCACATAGTCCAGGCCGGCATCCCGGATCTTCGATCGGCTGCTGAGCAGCCGGTCGGCCGGCTTCTACTTACCTTGCCAACACTCCAATCGGCTAAGTACTTGCCCTCACGAAAAAAGCTAAGTACTCAACCCAGCCGCAGTCCGCAGGGCGGCTGTTCGGCCGGCAAGAGGGTAGCAAAGGGAGGGCGGCAAAGGAAAAAAGCAAGGAGCAGAAAGCAAGAAAAGTCAGAACCTGGCAAATAAAGCACAATTTGCGATGAAGAATATTTACATAGCAAAAGGCCCATTGGCCAGCATTCAACAGAGTTTGAAATACACCCCGCGGGTGGAATTGTACAAATTTAACAAAAGTTTGTCGAGACCGATAAGCTGGAAAAATAAAGGCGACGACCTAAGGAGGAATAGAGGGTTCCGGCTAGACGGCGGGTCGGTAGTGTCGGTTGGTGGAGCAGACGGCTGGACGGCAGAGTCGGCAGCGCCGGTTGGTGGAGCGGACGGCTAGTCGGTCTCCGCCTGGTCGCCTCCAGCAGCAGTCGGCGGCTTGAGCACGGATCGTTGCTCGACGCACGGTCAGGCTGAGGTTGGCCGTCCGCTCCGACCTCCGGCGCGTCTTCCTCGCTTTCCTCTTCCTCCGCATCCTCTCCATCATCACTGGAATCGATCACCTCGGCTGAGTCCTCGCAGTCCTCCAGATTCAGCCCGAACCACTCCAGTGGCGCCTCGGCACCGTCATCAACCAGCTCCGGGATGAAGACATTGGTGTTGATGTAGTCGGCGATCGTTGCCGCCTGCTTGACAAGGTCGCCCTCCACCGCCACCAGCTCCTCCTGCGCCTCCAGCCGAAACGTGGTCAGCTAGGCTAGATCTTGCCCAGGGTACCACGCCTTAACAAACTCCAGAGCCCGGCACGCTCCAGCCCGGGCCGAGGAGCCCTTCCAGGCCTCTAGGCGACCGACCGCCACCTCTAGCCAGTCAGCAGTCCGACTAGAAGTACGCGGAGCCGGCATGCCCGACCAAAGGGCGGAGATCGCCTGGGCCCCGACGTGTTGAAGATGGCGTAGCATCCGATGAGCCGGCCAAAGGCGGGCCTGGCTGTTGAGAAGCTGCTCGCTAAGGGTCCTGGGAGCATCGGTAGCAATCTGCACGCCCTCTGCCCTCTGCTCGCTAAGAGTGGCCAGGGAAGAAGTCTGCTTGGGTAAAGAGCAAGGAAGCCAGAGGTTAGAAGCCAGCAGTCGGCCTGAACAGAGGCCAACGACTCAAAGAAAGGAAAAAAGAAAAAGCTTACCGTTGACCATGTCCTCAATACTACCGAAGCCGGCAGTCAGCTGCGCCTCCTTGTCAGCCCAGGTGGAGCGCTCGGAATCAAACTCAGCAAGGAGGTCGGTCTCTTTTGCCTCCGCCTTCTTCTGAGCCGTCTGGAGACGCTCCTTCTGCTCCGCCAGTTGCGTGAACAGCCGGTCACGCTCTTTGGCCAGCTTGCTGCACTCTGCCTCCTTGGCGCGTAGCACGGTGTTGGTCTGACCCAGCTGCTGCTGCAAGGCGGCATTGGCCTCTGCAAAGAGAGAAGAAGAAGGAGACGTCAACATTCAACAAGGAAGGGATGCAGTTGCCGGGGAGATCCGGGCCGACTGCTCAGCAGTCAGCCCCAATCTCGGGGACTATAGCCCGTGGGTGCGCTATCACGCCCCCGCAGAGAAAGAAGTTATCAACGATCAACAAAAAGAAATACAGTTGTTGGTGAGATCCGGCCCGACTGCTCAGTAGTCGGCCCGAATCTCGAGGACTACAGCCCGCGGGTGCACCAGTGCGCCCCCGCAGATAAAGGAAGCCAAGACTTACTCCAGCTCTCTGACAAGTTGGCGGTCTTCTTATCCAGCTCCCAGACTCCGGAGTTGAAGGTGGCCGCGCGAAGGTTATGATAATCCTACAATAGGGATGTCAGACAAAGTTAGCACTCGCAACTTACGAAT
This sequence comes from Triticum dicoccoides, assembly GCF_002162155.2. NCBI lineage: Eukaryota > Viridiplantae > Streptophyta > Magnoliopsida > Poales > Poaceae > Triticum > Triticum dicoccoides. Next base: position 194,392,400 of record NC_041383.1, read on the forward strand.
TAAAGTTCCGAACCGCCTGCTCAGCAGCCGGCCTGAAACCCGGGGACTACACCCAGTGGGTGCGCTAGCGCGCCCCCACCAAGAAATAAAAAGACCAAAGACAAAGAAGTGAGAAACGTACCCGGATGTGCACTCGCGAGTACAGGAATGCCTCGTTGCACCGCTTGAGAGCGTCAGCTTCAGCCCGGAGCTTAGCCTGGACGTCAAGGGCCTCCTAGCTCAAGGCTCCCATCCCACCTCCATGCACCCAGCCGAAGGGCGCATCGCTTGTCGCCTCGGTGTCTGGGACCGACGAGCTCGCGGTGCTAGTTTCTAGCGGTCACGGTGCTGAAACCGCCTTCGCAAGGCGACGGCACACGGGTGTACGGGCCTCAGGAGTTGGGCCCGTCACCACCTCGTTCCTGGCCGGTGGTGCCGGTGGGGCGGCCGGCTGCTTGACTTGCGCCCCGCCAGATGGCGGTGGTGAGGGCACGACCACTTCCAGCATGGCGACATCGCCGCCTTCCCTCTCCATGGTCGGGTGCTCGTCGTCGGCTCCCCTAGTCGATGCCACGAACTCTGGTGGAAGCGATGCGGAATTCAGGGGAGCGACAAGCAGTGGATCCTGGTGGCGTGCGGCCTCTGCGAGCCGCTCCTTTGCCGCGGCATCAGCCTCAGCCTCCACCAGCTTCTTCAGCGTGGTGGCCTTCGCCTTGTCAGCATCCGCCTTCTCCAGGCGGGCGGCTTCCTACTCCTCGCGCAGCTCCCGCGCATTTCGCTCCTGCTCCTCCCGGAGGTCGGCGGCCGGATCAATTCGCCGGGTGGTGGTGGAGGTCTCCGCCAACCTAATGACACAGGCGGCGGTCGACTTGTCGAGGGAGAGCGGGGCCCTGAGCCAAGAAAGTAAAGCAAAGAAATTTTTAGGCCGGATCGACAAGAGAGGGAAAGTGTAAGAGAAAATACTTACGCCAACACCATGGGCAACGCCTTCGGCAGCTTCTAGAACTTGGCCACCTTCGCCGCGACCTCCTGCCGCCTGGTCGCAGCAGCCGGGTTCTTAGGCTTCTTCAGCACGCTGCTGAACAGAGCGGCGCCCTGCTTCCGTTTGCGCTTGCCCCCTCGGGCAGACGGCTCGGCGGAGGGGCTGGCACCTATGTTAACAGCGCCCCGGATGGGGCACGACTCGTCTTCTTCGTCGTCATCATCGGGCCAAGTCTCGATGCCGCGCCCTTCCTTGGAGCCGCTTGCTCCGTCGCCGCCACCTACGGTGTCGTCCTCCAAGGCGGCCGCCCCCAAGTCGGAGTCGTCCACGTCGCTCACCTCCCGGTCCAGCTAGTAGTTACCACCCAACCCCATGATGGTGGCCATCGCCGGAGACATGTATATCTACACCCCCAAAGAATGACCACTCAATACCAAGACCAAGGCAAGTACTAAAAAAAGTGAAGAGGCTTACAACAGGCGACGGGTTGTCAGGAATGTAAGGCCGCTTGCCATACCGCCAGGACTTCTCCGACACCTTGAGGTCGGTGATCTCGCTCACCATATGGGCCACCTCGGCAGTCGGCATGTCCCTCATGCACATCCGACACGGGTCGCGGTGCCCGCTCATCCGACAGATCAGATGCGGCCGGCCTTGGAGCGGGAGGACCCGACGCTCGATGGAAGCGATCAGCAAGTCAGACGCCACGAGACCCTCCGCCTCCGTCAGCACCCGGAGCCGGTTGATGGCGGCAGCCGTGTCAGCTGACACGGGCTTCGGTTCATAGCCCTAGTTGGCCCGAGGTGCGACTGGGGGGCCGGCCTTGTAAGGCGGCAGGTTGATGAAGTGGACTGCCGGGTCGACGTTCTCCACATAAAAGTACGATTGCTGCCACAGTTTCACCGACTGTGACAACTTGATGACGGGGAAGGCGTTCTTCGCCAACGGACGGCGCACGACAACGAAAGCACCGCACTGGGCCGCCTTCTACTTGGCGGAGGTGCCCAGTTTGGTGTAGAAGAAAGCTCCCCACAGCTCAATGGTGGGGAGGGTGCCGAGGTAGCCCTCGCATGCTGTGACGAAGGTGGGCAGCAGCGTCACAATGTTGGGCGTCAGATGATGCGGCTGGAGATGGTAGAACTCCATGAATGAGCAGAAGAATCCGCTCGCCGGCAGGCTGAAGCCGCGGAGGAAGTGCGAGTGAAAGACGACCCGCTCGTTTCCCTGCGGCACCGATGAGATTTCCTCCCATGGCGGCACCCATACGTTGTCGAAGGCTGCATTGGGCATGCATCGCGTGGACCAGAGGAAGGAGAGGTGATCCTCAATCACCACCAAGACGTCCCAGTCCCCTCCTTTCTCGCGTGCCATGGCGTCCGAGCAGGGCGGCGCGGGGATCTTGGGGCGAAGAACCTCGACGGTAGCAAGCTACGGCAGCGCTACGGCGGGAACGGAGCAGCAGCAACAGAGAGAGAAGGAAGAAAGAGAGGGGAGGAGGGCACGTGTGATCCACCGCTCCCCCTTCCTCCCCCTACTTATAGCCCTCGGGCTGCGAAGCCAAGGGGGCGGGACGTGGGATTGTGGGATTAACTGCGCCCATGACCCCACGACCCCGTGATTACTATGCAGAGTTACTACACAGTAACTCCCGTTGGAATCGCAACCGCCCGCCTCGGCTGCAGTGGATCCGCCCGCGCGCCGAGGCCCGGTGGTGGCAGGCCGACCCATTGTCATGTCCCATCAGGAGCGTGGGATGGCAGGCTGGACTGGCTGACGAGCGCCGCGCGGCGTGTGCGTGGCAGGCAGCAGGCCTAGGAAGCTTAGCAGGCACGCCACCAGGCTCCCGCCTTGGCATTTCATAACCGACGAGCGAACCCGCCTTGTCAAATCGGCTCTTGGCAGTTGGCGCGTCAGGAGGTGGGCCGAGTATTCGGCCAGAGCACCACAAGGAAGGAAACTGCTGAGGCTTCTTGGCCTGTCAGCCGCGGTACCTCACCAGCTTCGGGGACTACTGTCGGAGTAATGGGCCACGAGTAGCCTAACCCGAGTCCCTGAACCTTTCCAGACTTTGGGCCGGCTGCGCCCCACGAGACTCCAGAATGAAGCGCCGTCTTCTGGTGGCCGGCTGGCTCAACGGCCGGCTGCCAGAAGACGGCCAGGTACCAGCAGACGGCACCAAGACGGGCCAACTCCTAGCAGGCGGCCTCCGGGGAGGCCTAGTCCTAGCAGGCGGCCCCAGGCGCCCTCAAAGTCTGCTCCCCTCATCAAGAGGACGAGACGGGGTGAGGCTACAGTGTAGCCCATCACCCCCGAATCCCAGGCGTGGCGTGGCCATAGTGCCCTGTACAGGTGGAGATCTCCGCACGACACGACACTATTGCCACTCCACCCTTGACGTCGCCCCTGACAAGCACGGCCTGCTCCCACGACGGCCTGTTGGTATGGCTCACCGATGATGGGCCCTGCTAGGCAACAAGGGCTCGGAGGGCGGCCTAGCCTGGCTAGTCGGATTCAAGGGGATCGGGCTCCTGGCGGGTAGCCGAATCCTTCCTCGAGGCCCATGCGCCATTAACCAGACTAGACACGGCGAGGCTACAGTGATCTCCCACCAGGCGGCGGGACTGTAGCCATGCCTTCCCTGACCAAGCCCGCGTCATTAGCCTCAAGGTTACAGTGATCAGCAACCAACCAGACCCGCTAGTAGCAGAGGCAGCCTGTCGGCTCTGTACCAAACCAGTCGGTGGGGCCCACCAGGCAGCGGGCCCCAGGAGCTGGCGGAGAAGCCGGCAACTAGAGACACTGACAACCGGGTCCTACACCTGGCCAAGTTACCATTGTACCCCTGGGGGGTAGGCCTATATAAACCCCCCAGGGCACCCATGCAAGGGGTTCCCAACCTGTTAGAACTAGACTCATACATATAGGGAGAAAAGAGCTAGCCCTGCCTCCTTCTACCTCTTGCATACAGCTCAAGGAGCACCCTTGTATTCACTAGTGCCTTAGTGATCATGCGGAGACCCCGCAGAGCAGGATTAGGGGTGTTATCTCCTAGGAGAGCCCCGAACCTGGGTAAAGTGCGCCGGCGTTCATGTCGACGCCTCATCCCGCTTCCAGGCATCGGCAACGTTCTACTCGCTCCCACCATGATAAGCCATCCTTTGGCATATGTCGCACCCAATCCCCGATAGATGATGAGGTGTAGGAGAGAGAAATCATAAGAAAAGGCTTGTCTTCTCTTATTTAAGAGAAGACAAGAGGTGATCTCTTAGCACAATATGTCTCACCACATTTTTAGGTATTGCTAGTTATTGAAGATAAGGCTAAGGGTTGACCCATTGTAGACAATTTTTTTGTCATCTCTAAATCACACGCAAGACTTAAGATAGGACTATCTTATCAACCATTGTACATGCCCTTACAAACATAGTGTTGGTCAATGATGCAACTCATGAAATAATTAATAAGGGAAGAGAAGATTCACATGCAAATACACTATCTTGGACATCTTTTATGATCGTGAGCCCTCATAAAAAATATTATATGCCAAAATTGTTGATGTTGGACAAGGAAGACAACATAATGATTTATGTTTGTTCATATTCACATAGAAGGTATATTGTCATAGATCCATTAACATGTGGTGCTTGTCGCCCATCTTTGCTAGCCAAAAATTCCGCACTAAGTAGAGATACTACTTGAGCATCCAAAACCCTCAACCCAAATCTTGTTTTGAGAGTCCACTATACCTACCTATGGATTGAGTAAGATCCTTCAAGTAAGTTGTCATCGGTGCAATAAGGCAATAAAAATTGCTTCTAAATGTGTTGCATCATTTAGTGTAAGATAAAATTGAGTGTTGTACGAACTTGTGATGGCAAATAATAAAAGTGACAGACTGCATAATAAAGGTTGCTATCATAAGGGCAATACAACATTGCATTCTTTTGCATTAAGGGATTTAGCATACAACCAAAAAGCGCATGGCAACATCTGTCCCTCTGCGAAGGGCCTATCTTTTAATTTTATGAATTTAGTTTTATGCAAGAGTTAAAGTATCCCTCTATTCCTTTTTATTTTTCTCTTTCGGCAAGCACCATGTGGCGAGGAAAGATCTTGGCACATATATCCAGTTGGATATTGAAGGAAATATGCCCTAGAGGCAATAATAATAAAATTTATTTTATATTTCCTTATTCATGATAAAGGTTTATTATTCATGCTAGAATTGTATTGATCAGAAACTTAAATACATGTGTGAATACATAAACAAATACCTTGTCCCTAGTAAGCCTCTACTAGACTAGCTTGTTGATGAAAGATGGTTAAGGTTTCCTAACCATGGACATGAGTTGTCATTTGATAATGGGAACAAATCTAAAAGAATGATGTGATGGACAAGACCCATCTGTTAGCTTAGCATAATGATTGTTTATTTTATTGCTATTGCTTTCTTCATGTCAAATACACATTCCTTTGACTATGAGATTATGCAACTACCGGATACTGGAGGAATACCTTGTGTGCTATCAAACATCACAACATAACTGGGTGATCATAAAGATGCTCTACAGGTATCTCTGAAGGTGTTTGAGTTGGCATAGATCGAGATTAGGATTTGTCACTCCAAGTATTGGAGAGGTATCTCTAGGCCCTCACAGTAATACACATCATAAGCTTGCAAGCAAATGACTAAGGAGTTAGTCACAAGATGATGTATTACAGAACGAGTAAATAGACTTGCTGGTAACAAGATAGAACTAGGTATGGAGATACCGACTATCGAATCTCAGGCAAGTAACATGCCAATGGACAAAGGGAATTACGTATGTTGTCATAACGGTTCGACCGATAAAGATCTTCATAGAATATGTAGGAGCCAATATGGGCATCCAGGTTCCAGTATTGGTTATTGACCGGAGAGGTGTCTCGGTCATGTCTACATAGTTCTCGAACACATAGGGTCTGCATGCTTAACGGTCGTTGGCGATATAGTGTTATATGAGTTATATGTTTTGGTGACATAATGTTGTTCGGAGTCCCAGATGAGATCACAAACATGACGATAAGTCTCGAAATGGTTGAGAGGCAAAGATTGATATATAGGATGATGGTATTTGGACACGGGAAGTGTTTTGGGACGTACCGGGAAGGAATCGGGTCACCGGAAGGTGTTCCGGGTACCCCCCTAGCAAGATATGGGCCTTATGGGTCAAAGTAGGGGACAGACCAGCCCACAAGGGGGCTGGTGCGCCCCCTCCCTTGTTTGGCAAGCCCTAGGGAAGGAAAAAGGGGAGGGCTAGCCCCTCCTTCCTTTCCCTCTCATGGGAGAAAGGAAAGGGGGGCACCCTCCCCCGCCTTTCCACGCACTCCAAATAAGGAAAGGGGGCGTGGCTTGGGAGGGACCCCAAGTAGGATTCCTCCTACTTGGGCGCCTCCTTTGGCTGCTCCTCCCACCTCCCACCTATATATATGTGGGAGGGGGCACCTAGAACACACCAGACAATTTCCTGGCCATGTGCGGTGCCCCCCTCCACAGTTTACACCCCCGGTCATATTTCACAGTGCTTAGGCAAAGCCCTGCGAGGATCACTTCACCATCACTGTCACCATGTTGTTGTGCTGACGGAACTCATCTATTAACTCGACGTCTTGCTGGATCAAGAAGACGAGGGACGTCACCGAGCTGAATGTGTGCAGAACTCGGAGGCGTCGTACGTTCGGTACTCGATCGGTGGAGCGCGAAGAAAGTTCGACTACATCAACCGCGTTGTGAAACGCTACCACTTACGGTCTAGGAGGGTACGTAGACACACTTTTGATACGTCCATTTTGCATCATTCTTTTATATCGATATTTATTCCATTATGGGATGTTATTACACGTTATGTCACAATACTTATGGCTATTCTCTCTTATTTTACAAGGTTTAACATGAAGAGGGAGAATGCCGGCAGTTGGGATTCTGGGCAGGAAAAGGAGCAAATATTGGAAACCTATTCTGCACAGCTCCAAAAGTCCTGAAACTCGACGAAAAGTCATTTTTGGAATTAATGATAATTATTCAGTGGAAGAAATACATGAGGGGGGCCACCCACCGTCCACGAGGGTGGGAGGCGCGCCCACCCTTACAGGGCGCCCCCTGCCTCGTGGTCCACCTGGCAGCCCTCCGATGCCCATCTTCTGCTATATGAAGTCTTTTACCCTGGAAAAAATCATAAGCAAGCTTTCGGGACGAAACTCCGCCGCCACGAGGCGGAACCTTGGCGGAACCAATCTAGGGCTCCGGCGGAGCTGTTCTGCCCGGGAAACTTCCCTCCGGGAGGGGGAAATCACCACCATCATCATCACTAACGATCCTCTCATTGGGAGGGTGTCAATCTCCATCAACATCTTCACCAGCACCAACTCCTCTCAAACCCTAGTTCATCTCTTGTATCAAATCTTTGTATCAAAACCTCATATTGGTACATGTGGGTTGCTAGTAGTGTTGATTACTCCTTGTAGTTGATGCTAGTTGGTTTATTTGGTGGAAGATCATATGTTCAGATCCTTAATGCATATTAATACCCCTCTGATTATGAACATGAATATGCTTTGTGAGTAGTTACGTTTGTTTCTGAGGACATGGGTGAAGTCTTGCTATTAGTAGTGTGAATTTTGTATTCGTTCGATATTTTGATGAGATGTATGTTGTTTCTCCTCTAGTGGTGTTATGTGAACGTAGACTACATGACACTTCACCATTATTTGGGCCTAGAGGAAGGCATTGGGAAGTAATAAGTAGATGATGGGTTGCTAGAGTGACATAAGCTTAAACCCTAGTTTATAAGTTGCTTCGTAAGGGGCTGATTTGGATCCACTTGTTTCATGCTATGGTTAGGTTTACCTTAATACTTCTTTTATAGTTGCCGATGCTTGCAATAGGGGTTAATCATAAGTGGGATGCTTGTCCAAGTAAGGGTAGTACCCAAGCATCGGTCCACCCACATATCAAATTATCAAAGTAACGAACATGAATCATATGAACGTGATGAAAACTAGCTTGACGATAATTCCCATGTGTCCCCGGGAACGCTTTTCTCATTATAAGAATTAGCTGGGTGACCCGCGCAATTGCGCGGCTATACGTTGATGGGTTGTTAGATCGACATATCTCATTACGAAAACCCAATAGCCAAAGCACTTAAAAATTGATATCTTAAGATAATGTTATTTCCCTAGACATGCACTACCATTCAATTTTACTATGCAAATATTGGTTCTTTAGCCAATAAACTCCATTACCGTGTGACCCGAATGGGCAATGGTATTTTGTCTGTGGTGCAAAACCAGGAACTTCCAAAATAATTTGTAGGTTATTTCTTGCACACCTCATTCCTTAGTGTGAATCTCTTCACCCCTATCTTCTTAAATTGAAATATATTACACATACTTAACTTTGCATTCGTCTTCGTCCTTCCTTTCGTAGCCATAATGCATTTGTTTTGTGTTTGTGAAGTGACATGCCTCTAGATATGCTTTCATGCATCTATATTATTCTATGAACTATATATGTCGCTTGTCCTTGTAAGGTGTGCATGTCGACCAACAATTGTTGAAACATGTATCCCTTGCTTGGTCTCGACATAGATTAAATCCATGATGCTTTGTACAAACTTATATCCTTTTGCACATTGGTATGATTTGTTGGTTCATACTTTTATTTTTGCCGCAGCAACACCATTTTCTTGTCTCATACAATATGTTAACTTGCACACATGGTGCATTTGTATTGATATGTCATCCTTCTTCTCAATTTCATACATGCCTTGCAAGACACTTTCTAAAAAAATAATCATTCCCTTTGTAAAACTTCCTCAGAAACTCCATTTGTCGTGAACATTGCATTGATCCTGATTTATGCATGCCTCCACTTATCTCAGCTATAAATATATTTTTCATATAAATCTTATAGCTAAATCTATGTTTGAAACACTTAACTATCTTTTGGTGTGTTATTTTTTTATTGGGATGTACAAATTTTTCAATCTTTCACTTTTTATGGATTCATATGAGTACTGTAATTTTTTCTGACATTTTCTATTAATAATATCATTTATAAAATAGGGTTATACTTTCAAAATCAAGTAATATTAATTTGTAGCTAAATCTATGTTTGATACACTTAAGTATCTTTTGGCGTGTTATCTTTTTATTGGGTTTCCTTCATTCCGTAATATCTATGTACAATTTGTTTCAATCATTAGCTGTTTATCCCCTAAAATAATATTTAGCTGTTTACGGATTCATATGAGTATTGTGTTTTTTATTTTTTTGGCATTTTCTATTAAGAATATTATTTTGTAAAATAGGACTATACTTTCAAAATTCGGTAATATTAATCTGAAGATCTACTGAAGTTATTTCGTTAGATGCAAATTTTCATGTTGTCGTCGTCACATCTATTTCGTGACAACGTGCAAAGAAAATAAAACAGGTGTGGCTCGTGCTCTTTTTTGAGTTAATATGGCTCGTGCTGATGACATCATGGATGATGGCATCCCTGCATTGCGGTCGGTGCCCAAACCGGACTGCTCCGGGGTTTTTATGATGGCAAGATTCATGATATAGGTCTAATCATCCCACAAATAGTGTAGTTCCAGCAGTTTGGAAAGATAAAATATTTGAAGCACATCTCATATTTGACTTGAATCCATCCCTAATTTGTCTTAGATTTTATTATCACGTCTATTCATATGCATGCGTGCAGTATCCATCAGACCAGATGGAATGCATGAAGGTTTGGCAACTTGTGCATGCACGGTGGAGGGAGTCCATATGGTCCCCTGAGTGGAACTTGTTAGAAAAATACTACGTATTACTTTTGAATCTAAGCCGCTAAAATTTGAGATCAACAATACAATTTTTTTAAACAACAATACAATTGATTTAGTCCATATGTAGACAAACTTGTTCATTCACTTTTTCTAATACATGCCCTGCATCCCTGTAGTCATCCACGGATGTTTTAAAGCGTGTATGCAGAGAACGGTTTTCTACATGCATGCACGTATTTGCTTTTTTTTCTACATACATGTGCTGCCCTGTAACAAATTTGAGTCCTTCATGGAAGTTTGTAGTGGATATATACTTCGTACGTATTTCCTTTTCTCGGAACCTATATGTTTTTTAAACACCTATGTGCTTTCCTTTTAAGTTTTCGGGAACCTACGTGCTTGGGCTGACTTGGTGCCTATTTGTATTTTTTTAGCGTGTCCTTTACAGACTCACGTCGACCACCTTTGGTAAACAATACACGTGACAAACTTGTGGAATTGGTTTATTTAGGCAGGTTTGATTTAACACGTGGTGGTTAAAAATAATAATTCTATTACGTGGGCTGTTAAATCTAGGCCGTTCAAAAATCATAACTCTAAAGAGATAAATCTTTATCGTTCGTTTTCTATCGTTTTAAGTATATAATAGATAATAGAAGATTTGTCCAGGCTTGTCCTTTGCTACAAAAAGGATTGGGCCACCTTGCTGCACCTTATTTACTTTTATTGCTTGTTACCTGTCACAAATTATCTTATCACAAAACTATTTGTTACCTACAATTTCAGTGCTTGCAGAGAATACCTTACTGAAAACCACTTGTCATTTCCTTCTACTCCTCGTTGGGTTCGACACTCTTACTTATCGAAAGGATTACGATAGATGCCCTATACTTGTGGGTCATCAACTTTCCCCCTCGTTGCTATCCATCTCCATGGATAGATCATTGCGCGTGTGTAGATTTTTTTTTGAAATTACATGCTACGTTCCCCAACAGTGGAATCATGAGCCAGGTCTATGCGTAGATGATATGCACGAGTAGAACACAAAGAGTTGTGGGCGGTGATCGTCATACTACTTACCACCAATGTCTTATTTTGATTCGACGGTATTGTTGGATGAAGCGGCCCAGACCAACCTTACATGACCATGTTCGTGAGACCGGTTGCACCGACAGACATGCAACTAGTTTTGCATAAAGGTGGCTGGCAGGCGTCTGTTTCTCCTACTTTAGTTGAATCGAATTTGACTGTGGCCAGTCCTTGTTGAAGGTTAAAACAACAAACTTGATTAATAACCATTGTGGTTTTTGTGCCGTAGGTAAGAACGGTTCTTGTTAGAAACCCGTAGCGGCCACGTAAAACTTGCAACAACAAAGTAGAGGACGTATAACTTGTTTTTGCACGGAATGTTGTGATGTGATATGGTCAAGACATGATGTGATATACGTTATTATATGAGATGATCATGTTCTGTAATCTATCGGCAACCGACAGGAGCCTTATGGTTCTCTCTTTATTGTATGAAATGCAAACGCCATGTAATTGCTTTACTTTATCGCTACGAGTTAGCAATAGTCATAGAAGCAATAGTTGGCGAGATGACCACGATGCAACGATGGAGATCAAGGTGTCGAGCCGGTGATAATGGATATCATAACGATGCTTTGGAGATGGAGATCAAAAGCACAAGATGATGATGGCCATATCATGTCACATATTTTTGATTGCGTGTGATGTTTATCCTTTATGCATCTTATTTTGCTTAGAATGGTGATAGCATTATAAGATGATCCCTTCACTAAATTTCAAGGTAAAAGTGTTCTCCCTGAGTATGCACCATTGCTATAGTTCATCGTGTTGAGACACCATGTTCTGATCGGGTGTGATAGATTCTACGTTCACATACAATGGGTGTAAGCCAGATTTACACACGCGGAATAATTGGTTAAACTTGACGAGCCTAGCATGTACAGACATGGCCTCGGAACACTGGATATCGAAAGATCAAACGTGAATCATATAGTAGATATGATCAACATAGAGATGTTCACCATTAATGACTACCCCATCTCGCGTGATGATCGGACATGGGTTAGTTGATTTGGATCACGTTACACTTAGATGACTTGAGGGATGTCATTTTAAGTGGGAGTTCTTAAGTAATTTGATTAACTAAACTTAATTTAGCATGAACTTAGTCCTGATAGTATTTGCAAATTATGTTGTAAATCAATAGCTCATGTTGTAGCTCCCCTATGTTTTTGATATGTTCCTAGAGAAAACTCAGTTGAAAGATGATAGTAGCAATGATGTGGACTGGGTCCATGATCTGAGGATTATCCTCATTGCTACATAGAAGTATTATGTCCTTAATGCACCGCTAGGTGACAGACCTATTGCAGGAGCAGATGCAGATGTTATGAACATTTGCAAGCTCGATATGATGATTACTTTATAGTTTAGTGCACCATGCTTTACAGCTTAGAACCGAGACTTCAAAAATGTTTTGAAACACCATGGAGCATATGAGATGTTCCAAGAGCTGAAATTGGTATTTCTGACTCATGCCCATGTCGAGAGGTATGAGACCTCTGACAAGTACTTTGCCTAAAAGATGGAGGAGAATAGGTCAGCTAGTGAGCATGTGCTCAGAATGTCTGGGTACTACAATCGCTTGAATCAAGTGGGAGTTAATCTTCCAGATAAGATAGTGATTGATAGAGTTCTCTAGTCACTATCACCAAGCTACAGAACTTTGTGATGAACTATAATATGCAAGGGATGACGAAAACGATTCCTGAGCTCTTCGTAATGCTGAAATTGGCGAAAGTAGAAATCAAGAAAGAGCATCAAGTGTTGATGATTAACAAGACCACTAGTTTCAAGAAAAAGGGCAAGGGAAAGAAAGGGAACTTCAAGAAGAATGGCAAGCAAGCTCCCATGAAGAAGCCCAAAGTTGGACCCAAGCCTGAAATTGAGTGTCTCTACTGCAAAGGAAATGGTCACTGGAAGCGGAACTGCCCCAAATACTTGACGGATAAGAAGGATGGCGAAGTGAACAAAGGTATATTTGATATACATGTTATTTATGTGTACCTTGCTAGTGTTCATAGTAGCCCTTGGGTATTTGATACCGATTCAATTGCTAAGATTAGTAACTCGAAACAGGAGTTGCAGAATAAACATAGACTAGTTAAGGGCAAGGTGACGATATGTGTTGGTAGTGATTCCAAGGTTGATACGATCACCATCACACACCCCCTCTACCTTCGGAATTAGTGTTGAACCTAAATAAATGTTAATTGGTGTTTGCGTTGAGCATGAATATGATTTAATCATGTTTATTGCAATACAAATATTCATTTAAGTCAGAGAATAATTGTTGTTCTGTTTACAAGAATAAAACCATATATGGTCACACACCCAATGTGAACGGTTTACTAAATCTCGATCGTAGTGATACACATATTCATAAAATTGATGCCAAAGGATGCAAAGTTGATAATGATAGTGCAACATACTTGTGACACTACCATTTAGGTCATATTGGTGTAAAGCGCATGAAGAAACTCCATGCAGATGGACTTTTGGAATCACTTGATTATGAATCATTCGATGCTTGCGAACCATTCCTCATAGGCAAGATGACTAAAACTCCATTCTCCAGAACAATGGAGAGAGCTAATGACTTATTGAAAATAATACATACCGATGTATGCGGTCCGATGAGTGTTGAGGCATGCGACGGGTATCATTATTTTCTAACCTTTACAGATGATTTGAGTAGCACTAAAAAATACACTTCCGTGATGATATGTGTTTGTCACAGTAGGTCGCGTTTTTTGTCATGCATGTACATCCATGACGATTTTATGACAGAATCAAGATAGCCATACCCGTGCTGTCGTAGAAGTGTTCCATGACATTACCAAAATTATCATCACGGAAGTGTCCACTTCCATGACGATAAATCGCGCGTCACAGAAGTGCTTTCGTCAAGGGTGACCGACACGTGGCATCCACCATAACGGAACGCTGTTAAGCTATCAGGTCGGGTTTTGGATCCGATAACCCGTTAACAGCCCCGACCAATGGGGATTTTCCACGTGTAAAACCATCATTGGCTGGAAGAAACACGTGTCGGCTCATCGTTGGGACATATGTCATCCACTCATTGGACAGAAGGCGGCTATGATACGTGGACACGTGGCACGGCCCAATAGAGGCCCATTCCTATGAAAAGGCCGGCCCATTTGACTTGGTCAAAAGGTGGCGGGCCGGCCCATGGAAGCCTGTTAACGGCCTGTTCGCATATAGCCCATTTACAGCCCGCTAACCCAAGGCCCGTTACGCCCTATCCGAATTAGGCCCAGTAACGTCATCTGGGCCATCCAATATGATTCCAGCCCGTTTTCACTTCTGGCCCATGTATGGCCCATTATATCTTTCGGCCCATACGAGGCCCTTTGTAACTCTTGGCCCATTAACGGCCCGTGGTGAAACTGGCCCGCGGTGAATAGTGTATCACTTTATACCCATTAATGGCCCGTCGTGAAACTGGCCCGTAATGAACAGTGTATCACTTTATACCCATTAACGACCCGTTATTTCGTTGGGCCGTTTCCAGCCCATGTTATCTTTCGGCCTTCTTAGAGCCCATTTACTCTTGGGCTCATTTCCAACATTCGTTTACTTACGACCCGTTACTGTCATTTTCTGCTTGTGAGCTAAATTCAGCCCGAGGTTACAGTCGGCCCGTTTTGTGGCCCGTTAATACGTTGGGCCATTTTCATAGCGTCATCAAATACAGCTGATTAACAATGGCCCGTTATGGTCGGCCCATGAACAGACGATTCCAACTCTAGCCCGTTTATGGCCATAATGCGGTCTGTTATTGGCCCATGTTTGGCCAACCGATCATACGGCCCGTACAAGGCCCATTGATGATACGGCCCGTAGAAGGCCCATTGTGTCTACGACACGTAGAAGGCCCATTGTTTCTACGGCCCGCAGGAGGGAAATGGTAACTACAGTAAATATGTAGCCCATGGTTATTCTGGCCTAGTTTTAAAAAATAGGTTATTGCGGCCACTAGCAAACCGCGGAAAAAGAACTGCACTGACTACAAGAAAAGAAATAAACAAGACAATAAGGAAATAAATAAGCAAGCAACTTATGCTAGGCTATCACGGCTATTACACATATTACATCCACTGGGCATCAAAGTTCGCCACCAGTGCAAATATAGGGAACACAACAGCATATAAACGCCGCAGCAAAACAAGTCCAGAACTGAAACCACTTCAGAAGAGCTCAAGAAACAATATCCTGGGTACCCATAATGCTGGCAAGATGCTTAGCAATCTTATTAACTTTCTCTTGTTTGGCGCTTAAGTCCTCCAGCACTTGTTGTTGCACCAGAAAGTATGCATCTGAACTCTGCAAGGACATCCTCAGTCCTTCGGCTTCCTGTCGCATAACATCTGATCGATGTCTTCACTTGAAGTTGAGACTCAAGAAGCCGAACTGATTCAGGCAACGAGTTCGAAGAGCTGGTGCTAGCAGTAGTAGCCAGTAACTCGAACACTACATCAAGACAGGACTTTGGGGTTGTCCCAGTGTCTTCAATAAAGTTTTTATCAGCTTTCTTGGAGACCAACAGGGATGTCTCACTATCTTGAACCTTATCTGCATTACTTCCTTTACCATTGCATAATGGGGTACTCTTCTCCAATATTTTATCTGCGTTCTAAAAGAGAAACAAACAAACACATCACATGTTTACAATGTAGTATATGAAACTCATTTTGGTAAACCAGTTCAGTAGTAAGGTGGAAAGGATAACAGCATGAAACAAACATATATCTATGTAGTATGGTCACTGTATGGTCTATATCATTCTAGTTTATGTTGCCAAATCAAGATAGATACAGTTTGAATCATATCTATTTAAGACAAAGCAGCATTGACAGAATATAAGTGTGGGAAACTACACAGCAATAACAACACTTGTAATGTGCATGGCATGAGAACATAACTGTTTATTCAATTGAAACTGAATCAACATAGAGCAAGTTACAACAGCAAACAACCAAACACGTTGAAGAAACAGGTTTAATACACACCTGTTGCGCCATTGGAGTTTCAATTGCACCCCTCAAATTTGAAATTAGTTGGTATGAGTAAATACAGTGATGCAAGAGCAAAGTAGTATGAACCATAGCTACGGAACCTGACCTGAGAACAATTCTTCTTCTGCTTTAAGCGTTGACTTGGGGTTCAGAGTGGTGGTCCTCGTTCTTTGGGCACTGCAGTTGCCTTACTAACTGCTCGTGTTTGGGTGCTCTGTGGTGGAGACGGCGCTGTGTCAACGGGAACTGGGTGTCTATCTGCTGGGATTGGTGTTAGAAGGGGTGTAGTTAGTTCTCTGTCCAACTGGGTAGGGGTACAATCTGCATGAGTGTGGGTTATGTGTGGTGGGGCTGGTTCTTGGGCAAGTACAACTGCGGTTCTATCTGCATCGACAGGTAGCATGATCTTTTCTGAAGACCGTGTTTTTACTCCCACAGATACTGCCATCACTCCCTCCAATTGAAATGGCTGATAAAAAAGAAATGTAATTGAATGTACATACTTTGTAAGATAGACAGATGTAATGGATAGTAGAGCAGAAAACATGGCATGAAATAATTCACATTTATGTTGTCTAACTAAACAGAATAGCAGGACATAATTTCACATATATGATGGCTAATTAAACAGGGTAGCATGACACAATTTCACATGTATGATGGCTAACTAAATAGGATAGAATGACATACTTCAAAATATGATGACTATGTAAAAATAGGATGACATGATGTAACTATACGATGTGTCTACTAAAGTGGTTGGCATGCCATAAATCACAAACATGCCGTCGTTGGAAACATGATGACATGATATAATTCACAGATAGAATGACATAATTTAAAATATGATGACTATGTAAATAGGATGAGATGATATAACTATATTATGTCTTTAGAAAATGGGTTGGCATGCCATAATTCAGATATATGTTGTCTATGTAAACATCATGGCATGACATAATTCAAATATATGATTTATATACTAAGGAAGTGAGCAGAGGGCAATCACATATATGATGTGTCAACTAAGGAGATGGCAGTCAATATTGTGTATATGATGTAAAAACTAAGCATTGTAATATAACATATGCATGATATGAGTAATATAACCCTGCCAAGTTTGAGCATACACCTCAGGGGGATAATTGGACTGGTCATCTGCCTTTGAATCCTCCTCTGAAGAGCTATCTGTAACCAGCAAGATATCTGCTTCAGCAGGTAGCATTGTCTGCTTTGAAGACCTTGTTTTCACTCCAGATTTCTCCATCACCAATTCAAATGGCTGATGCACAGGAAGAGCAGTTGAATATACAAACATTGTCGACAAAAGCAATGAGGAATACAAAAAAAGGACGGCATGATATAATTCACATATATGACCCTTGCCTAAACAGCATGGCATTGCATAATTCACATACATAATGCCTTGCAACAAGATAACATTGCATAATTCACATATATAATGTCTTGCAACAAGATGGCATTGCATAATTCACATATATGGTAATTAGACACTAAACAGGTGGCATTCACACAAAGCATGTCTAGACTAAGAAAATGGCATAGCAATGCAAGATACCATATGCACGATATGAGCAACATAACCCTGCCAAGTTAGAGCATGCACCTCGGGGGGGGGGGGAATATGACTGGTCATCTGTCTCTGAATCCTCCTCTGAGGAGCTATCGGTAACCAACAAGACATGCGCTTCGTCAGATAGCATTGTCTGCTCTGAAGACCTTGTTTCCACTCCAAATTTTTCCATGACTATTCCAAATGGCTGATGCACAGGAAGAGTAATTGAATGTACTAAAACTGTTGACACATTTAACACATAATAAAAAAATGATGGCATGATATAATTCACATATAAGATGACTGGCTAACCAGGGTGGCATTGCAAAATTCACATATATGATGCCTGGCTAAAAGAGATGGCATTGCATGATTCACATATACGATAAAGAAACTAAACAGATGGCATTGACACAAATCTTGTCTAAACTAAGCAGATGACATCTTTAGTGTATACAATAAGCAATGCAAGGCACCATATGCATGATATTACCAATATCAGCATGCCAAGTTAGAGCTAAGACCTCATGGGGTAAATAGGAGTGGTCTTCTCCTTCTGAATCCCCCTCAGAATAGTTATCTTCCTCTTGATTATGATCCGAAATGGGTGGAGGGGTGGTTGCCTTTGCGCCCACCATGGAACGATTTCTGCATGAAATTTTATTGCCACGCAAGGCTCGTCTCTTTTGCTCTACATGATCAGTTCCATTGTGTACAATAACTGTCATGCATAGGAATAAAACATAGTGAGATTATGTAAGGAGTGCATGCACAAATCCAGAGTGATGGTAGCAAACTGTGGATAGACCCAAAACCAATGATAGTAGGCAGATAATAGCTTTAGTTAAAAAATATAGATAATGGCTCCTTTAATGTTTGTTTGCACCCAACATGAAACTTATAGTAGACACCCGAGATTAACCAGATAGTAGACAGATAGTACTGATTGCTACCCCAATACGTACCCCACAACCATTTAAAAACTCAAGTTTCAGCATTAGTTTGGACCTGACTCGAAGTCTAATAGGTGAACACGACGGTAATGTAGCATGTCATCATATTAAGCGACACATAACGTAAGTAGACACGGAAGAGTGCGACCTCTCTTGCTGACCTGTGTAGTCCTCAAGGTCATCTGCTCAGTTGATGATGGTAATGCAGTTGTCGTGGCTGCCAGCAACGGGGAAGAAGATATGAGGCGGCGAAAGACAGTCTGGAGAGTGGATCCCTGTTGTGGTGAACCCTTCCGTCGTTGGAGCAGCTAAGCTGGGGTGGAACACAGCGTCGCAGGAGCAGGACAAACCATACAAGGTTTTCTTTGACACATATCTGTAACAGAAGTAATTGAGTAAGGGCTTGTTTGAATTTGAGGATTCTAACAATGTAGGGATAGGAGATAGACAGGAATAGGATAGGAATGCACGTGCAAAACAGAGAATTTAAAAACACACGATTTCTGCCAATCTGGGTGTTTGATTCACAACAATTGGAAGATCACAGGATGCAAAAAAGCATGGTGAGATTAAGTCAAACCACAAGAAAATGTACGGTTATAATGCTATTATGCTACTATCTCTTAGTCTTGTGCTTGATGAATAGGAATATGAAAAGGAGGACAAGTGGAAATTAGAATTCCTACGGTTTTTATTTCAAGGAGACACTAAAGGAACAAATCCTACAATTTTCCTTTGCTCCACTCCTTTGCACCAAATTCATGAAAAGTAGTACCATAGGAAACTTTCCAATTCCTATGTTTTTCATTCACTTTTCCTTTCAAGCACTGGCGATTCTAGTAGGCAGGCTTGAGAAAGGAAAATCCTACACTAAAAAAATGTTTTTGTGCTACTTATATTACTTTGGACCCATGCCACTGCCATACTAGCTCAACTCCCAGGCCCATTGACAAATGCACAACTCAAACGCGTAGAGATAAATAATGATGGCGTTCGAGAGAGTCCATCACGGATAGCTAAGTTGCCTGGTACCTCACTGCTTGTCATATAGTAGGATAAAATAATTGTATTTCCCGTTACTACGAGTGCTTAGTGGACAATATATATAACATGTAGAGTAAAAAAGAGATGCAACAAGTGTACAACCTCTTTGGTGAAGCCATGTCGATCTCAGCATGTTTGGGTTGGCCGGTGAGGATGCTCCGGCTGACTTGGCTGTCAGAGGAGGGGAAGAAGATCTTAGGCATCTGGAGATGGAGACCGAGGTACTACTCCGCTATGATGGAGGGTTTCGTCGTTGGAGCAGCTCCGGTGAGTTGTACGACGCCGAGGCTGAAGCAGGACAAGAGAGACAACGTTAACCTGAGTGGAATTCTAATAGCATCTGTAATACACGACGTACAATACATAACCACAAAGTGCTAGATGTAAAATACATCAGCCGCTCATCTCTGCACTTAATAGCCGAAACTGAATTTAACTGTCGAAACTGAACTTAACTGTCGAAACTGAACTTAACTCTCGAAACTGAATTTTGCTGTCGAAACTGAATTTTGCTGTCGAAACTGAACACACTAGCAAGGTGAGTCTACACGTCGGTCGACCAACTTTTTCATCTCTGGTTAATAGATTTTGCAGTCGTTGGATTCGAAATCAAGGGCGTGCGGTTCATCTTCAACCTCTACCCCCTAGCCGCCAGCCACCACCGGCCAAACAGCAGCCCCCCGCCTCCCGCGGCCGGCGGTGCGCCACCCCGCCCGCCCCGAAAACACTCCCAGCCGCCGGTCC
>NC_041383.1:194413052-194434825 GCF_002162155.2 Triticum dicoccoides
CTCCCCACGGCGGCTGGTTCTTCTTTCACCCCGGCGAGCCCCCCCCACCCCCTGAAAATCGACTGACCCAAAAGTCGATTCAGTCGACTGATGTGTAGCTAAATCAGAGCAGCATCACAAGCAAGAGCAAGAGCGAGAGCAGCAGCGCGAGCAAGAGCAATAGCAAGAGCAGACCAGGCAGGGGACCGAGAGCAAGAGCAGAGCAGCAGCGTGAGCGAGAGCTAAAGCAGCAGCAGCTCCTACTGATGTGGACGTCGCTGCCGAGGGAGCGACGCCGTGGAGGAAGTGGCCGGTGACGCCGCCGTGGATGGAGCCGCGCCGTGTCGGCTCGGGACCGAGCACCGGCAGCACCATGGGATCGAATCAAGAAGAAAATACAGTGATTAGTGTACAGCCTCTTTGGTGGCGCCGATTAGGCCGCAGCTTTATCCGAGGAAACGGTGATGATGATGCTCTTCCGATGGTGCAAGTGAAGACGGTGGTGTGCGAATGGAGGTGACGCGAGAGACGAGGGGAACATCGGGGCAGCTCCTTGGAGGTGGAGGACGGGGTGGAGGACGACGTCGTCGAGGAAGAGGCTCCGGCTAGGTGGCGGACGGAGCAGGGTGTGGGGTTTCGTCGCGGGTTTTCGCAGCCTCGGTGTACGAATGGGCGGGCGGATGGGATGGCAGTGGGGAACCATGGCTTAGGGACGCGCTTGTCCAAAATGTGGGGTAAGTTACGAAAGTACCCCCACCGATTTGAGGCGGTTCTTTCAGTTCAGGGGTACCACGGGCATTTTGCGTGTCGGGATTTCACATGAGGTGGGAGTTTTCACGCGCGTTGTAATTTCGGAATAGCAAGGCACGGGTTGAGATGGAGGGAGTTATCGAAGCACAATGAGACAAAGATATATCTTAAATATTTTGGGCTAACAAGGCGCGGGTTGAAGAGGCAGGAGTTTCGTAGCACCATAGACAGAGACGCTTGCTTGAATTTTCGGCATAACAAGGCACGGCTTGAAATTTCGGAAGAACAAGCTTAACGTGTACCCATAAAAAAAGACAATTTGCACCTCAACACGCACAACACACACACAACCACCATTTAGACTAGAGTAAGGTACACATGCATTGCACGCATGAGATTTGGAAACCAAATTTTGAATAAATACCACATTATAGCATGTAAGCTTTGAGTCATATATGCATGATGTAGATGTTCGTTTAATTCTTATAGTTCATTTCATTCAAAATCATCTAGTTTTTATAAGAAACCTAATCTATTTTAAGATTCATGGAATTGTGCGTTGTAAGACATAAAGTAAAAACAAATAATGGCAAATCATGTAGAAAAACATTTGGGCAATTATGATACAGAAGATTCTAGAACAAAGAAGAAGTGCTTGTGTTTTGATGTTTGTGCATTATGCTTAACTTCAACCATGGAGTCTTCTAGATTATACATGTGGCGAAATCTGGTGGAATCTAGATGATATCCAATGGCCAGTAGTGCTCAAATTTCCTTCTTTGGACCATCGGATTCGCCTCATCCAACGACCATCTATCAAAGTTAAAGTTACCCGCACACAATATAAAAAGTATAAAATAATATATATATATATATATATATATATATATATATATATATATATATCGGGGTATAGATATAGATATGTGATGCGAAAGCCACCCATCATCTCCTATTAGAATAGTGTGTCCATGCACGGATGCGACATGGCCAAATGATGTCTGCCATCGGTATCTCAAATTCAAATCAGTCTGACCTTGTTCAATGTGTATACATTACAACATGCTCATTTCCAAACCACACCGCGCAGATCTCCGTTATATTCATGCATGCATGGGTTTCAAACATCAGGATATCTTATTCAAATATTTGAATTCAACTTTACATTGATTATGACCTCACCTAGTCTTTTACACCCACACAGTCGTCTTCTCTTTATAATTGTACCACTAACTTTCTCTCGTGCATGCATGCACACACACTACCAGTCGGCATTATCCATCGCACACATGCAATCCTTTTCTTCAGGTCCGTCTCCCATGAAGGCACACACCCACACACATCCCCCTCTCCATCATATCGGGCATTCTTTATCTCTCACGCGTACATGCGCAACGATCGATGTTCCTCTATGTATGGGTGTATATAGTTAGGTCTTTCATAGTTTTCCACATAAACCGATCAATCGATATATCCAGTGAGGTCTCACCCTCTTTATCACGTCCACATCGATCAATCTATACCTCTCTATATAGGATTAACATATATAGCTAATACACCCACATTAATTATATATCCAACATCCCCCTCTCATCATCCATGCCTTCCGCTTCATCTTTCAGATGCGCGCACAATGGCGAAGACAGGGGCAGTAAGGGCCCTGCCCCCCCTAACATCACTATATATCGAGGCTAATATGAATGTGATCATTAGACAATTGCTGCTAAAAATGGTTTAAGTTCATGAATTGTCCCTCCTCTTGAAGGATTAGCAATGCTTGGCCCCCTAGCTCATTTATTTTTCATGGCTCCGCCACTACGCACAACAGCGCACGTTCTCGCCCCCTCTCTCTAAATATTGATCTCGCACTTATGCATTCCTTCACAGTCTCCCTCCACTCGGCCCCTCGCACCATCTTCTAGCCCCCCCACCGGATTTTGCCACATGTACAATCTAGCAGACTCCATGGTTGAACTTAAGCATAATGCACAAACCTCAAAACAACAGTGGTTCTCTTTGTTCTAGAATCTTCCGTATCATAACTGCCCAAACTTTTTTTCTAGTTGAATTGCCATTATTTGTTTTTACTTCATGATTTACAACGCACAATTCCATGAATCATAAAATAGATTAAGGGCTTCTTTGATTCAAAGGATTCTCAAAGGAATTTTGGAGGATTCTAATCCTTAGGAATTTTTCCTATCTTGGTTGTTTGATTCGTAGGATTGTAAACCATAGGAAATTTTCCATATGATTCATTTGCACTAGATTCCATAGGAAACATCGCATCCAGTCAAACCTCTTTGAAAGAATTCTGCGTTTTTTCTATGCACAATCAAACACTCGTACAATCCTGTAGGATACAAGACGACATTCCACTATAATCCCATGTTTTTCCAATTCCCGCCTTTTGGAAATCCTATGAATCCAAGAGGCCCTAGCTTTTTTATAAAAACTAATTGATTTTGAATGAGATGAACTATAAGAATTAAACGAAGGTCTACATCAGACATGTTTGCCTCAGAGCTTACATGGTATAGTGTGGTATTTATTCATAATTTGGTTGCAAAATCTGATGTGTGCAATGCACGTGTACCTTACTAGTACTTCGAGTATGTGCAAAAGACGTAAATTAGAATTCCAATGGCACGCTACATTCATCAAGCCACGTGGCACATGTGGAGGCGTTGTCGCGACCTCCTTGTGTGGATTGATCACAATGACGTGCTGCTAGTTCCAGAAGAATGTACTCTTCCTCCCTGAGCCATACTGTCGGTACATACACGAAGCGAAGATGTGCATGCACGCCACACACGCACTTATTCCCTCGCACGTACACGCGGGTACACGGACGGACGCAATTCTGTACCAAGATCCACCCCTTGTGATAATTTGACACGTGTAAAGTCGTTCACTTCATTGATGGTCAATTAATACAGCGCATGCAAATTGAGTGGACGTGAGTGCGGAAGAAAGACATTACTACTCCACTGCGTGCATGCGAGTAGTTAAATCATGGGTTGCTAGTAGTACTTCCATTGGCCTCCTTCGTATTTTGTGCCAATTTTTTACAGTAACATAATATTTACGCATTTGAGCAGTGTAGCCTACTTGAAATTTATGTTCCACTAAACTCATCAGGCGCCGTTTCGGGCCTCGAAACCAAAACCATCAATTAATCTTTACCTTATTCCCATCCCATTCGAAAGCCTGCTCACACCTACTAGTACGTACCAAACCTGAACATGTTCCCACTATGCAGGTATTAGTACTAGTGCTAGTACTTGGGTTATAAAAAGGGGAACTACCTAACCAAAAATTACTCTACCTTTCCTCCTCATAAGTGCTTCTTCTTCGTCCGTCCTTGCCATGGCCGGTGAGAAGAGCTCTAGGTCGAGAACTACTCGTAACAAGGGAGCGGCAACCAAGGCTGCGAAAAAAAAGAGGGCTCGCCGCCACACAGAGACCTCAAAAGATCTCTCACGCGCAGGCGATGGATCCCACGAGCGCCCTAGCCGCGGAGGCGAACAGGCCGAGCCGGCGGTGCTGGATTCGTTATCCCTCGACGGCATGCCCGATCAGCTCAATAAGCACCTCAATAAGCAGAAGGAGTTCATCCAAGGCTTGGTGGAACTGCTGAAGGAGAGCCTCGACGACATGCCCGCTGAGCTCAATAAGCAGGGGGAGTTGACCGCCGGCTTGGTGATGCTGCTGAAGAAGAGCATGGCCTCGGAGAAGAAGGCGACCGGTGAAATCCTACGACTTCAAGAGGACAAGGCGAAGCTCTGCCATGAGATTGACCTGTTGAAGGAGAAGAGCGCCAGCTGGAAGAAGCTGCATGAGAATAGTAGTTCCTCGATGAAGATGCTGCAGGCCCTCATCATGGAATAGAAGGAGGAGTTAGCGAAGCTCTGCATCGAGCACCCGGCTGCTGTCAAGGTACGTAATGCGGCCGTGGAACAGATGATGAAGGCTCGCGTTGAGAAATCCTGCGTCATGGAGAGAATTAAGAAGATGGCGGAGGAGACGCGCAAGGAGATGGAGGTCGTGGAGGCGATGAAGAAGAAGTTATGACTCCACGGCGAATTAGATCATTTGGGGTGATAATCTTCCTTCTTCTTTTGCTCCTGAGTTTCATCTTTTGCTTCGGGTGTTTCGCCGCACGTGTCACATTCTCTGCGAGGCATGAATAGAACTATGTTTTTTGAGGGAATGAATAGAACAATGCTAACAATGAGATGACTAGCAAATTAGATCATTTTTCATCGCCATATGGCACTGGGCTGCCATGTTTCGTGCTCCTCCGTCGTAGTACTACTCCAGTGGAAAACTTGAGTATACCACACAGGTCTTTGCTCCTCCTCAGGTCATCGGCGCATTTATATGAGCAGTCAAATCACAAGGCCCTGCCTTCCAGCAGTAATGAGCCATCAAATCACAAAGGCCCTCACCTCTCGTGAAACCGACCAAGTTAGACTGCCCCCCTCTAGCCTTTTAAAAAATGTATACTTTTGTACTGTAGTAGTATCGATGGATTGTGCCATGGAGAAAAACTTGAAATTAAAAAAAAGGTGGTACATATAGAGAGCGCTCGTCGCCAAATTATGCATATAGTACTATTAGAAAGGCTAGTCACAATAATGGTGTCCAACACAACCCACCCCTCAAATAAAACTAAGCATCCTGGAATTCTTTGACAAAACTAAGCACCCTGAAATTCTTTGACAACTAAACTGCTAGCTATATGATGTTGGCCATATATATTGTACGTATATAATGTGAAGAAACGAGTGGTAGTACTATACCAACTAAAAGATGAAATGTAAGAAATACTAGTATGTACGTATTGAAGAGTTAAAGTAAGGAGAAGAAACATAACATAGTTCTGCTGGGGGCTTAGCACAACACACCCCTCAAATTAAACTAAGCACACCTGAAATTAAACTTTGTAACTACTCCAGTAGACACTGCATTAGAACCACCATGAGCAACGACACTGCCACCTTACTCGGAGTCCTCGTCCACATCCTCGACATCGTCCTTGTCCCTCTTCCTCTTGGCCGATAATTCTTTGCTTGAACCGCACACTTGGCTCTTGCTCTTCATCCAACCCTTGTAGATATTAGAACAAAGGTAGCCATCCATTGCAGCATAGTGGATGTGGTCTATATCTAGTACATTCCGCTGCCATGCATAACGATGAAATGTGTATGGAGGTTTCTCCAGTTTACGGTACGAAGGATGAACCATGGCTCCTGTCAGGGTCAGCATTGAAGGGTGACGAGAGGACACCAGCCCATTACTCTGGAGGTCGAAGGGGTTGCCTACAACGAGGCCTATCCAACCCAGGACTTCTTTGTCGTTCGTAAAGTCTAGAATATCGAATTTGACTAGGTTGCTCTCGAGGAAGTTCTTAAAATCCAGGAATTCAACGTCGGCATGGCATATGTGGTAGACCAAGAATAAGTCATGCACGCAACCCTGGATCACGGCGGACTTCTTCCTCTCTTCGTCCTTTAGATCCTTCTCTCGTCCTAGGACTGTGGTGTACTCAACATCTAGCCCAGCGACCCACTCATCATCTGAGTTTTCGAACATGCGTGTGAAGCGAGAAAGGCATCCTTTCACTGTCGCGGAAGAACGGGTGTAGATGACGTTGAACTCATCGCCAGTGATGGTTCTAACCTTGTACTCACCGCCGATCATGGAGATTTGGGACGCCATGGATTTGGGAGGAGGGTTAGGATTAGTGCAACTGCCGTAATGTGAAAGGACGGGACGACTAGGAGCGAACCGCCATAGTATTAAAGGACGTGCGGGGACGAGTAGGAGCAAACTACCAGCGTGCGAACGGCAGGGTAGTGGCTTTCCATTCTCCCATGATACGGGCTTCTGAGAGCCCTTGGATCTAAGATCGAACGGTTGCATGGCGTGATTCTAGACCTATGGGTTAATATCCTATCCTGGAGGGTTATTCTGCAAATTTTCAACAACTTAGCATGCAACCGTTTGATCTCAGATCCAAGGGCTTCCAGCAGCCCATATCATGGTCGCGCCTACCACGACCGTCGCGTCACTCGCGCCCTTGGAGATTTAACACGGTGCGTTAGGCTATCTGATGTTGGCATGTCATACATAGTCATCACTTAGTCACTCATACTACAACAAGGTTGGCTATAAGTGTATATTTTTACTTCTCTCTATCTCTTTCTTCGTACTCCCTCCGTCCCATAATATAAGAACGTTTTTTACACTAGTGTAGTGCCAAAAACGTTCTTATATTATGGGACACAGGGAGTAGTATTTATTGCATTTGCCAAGGAGTGACCTCTTCCAATGAAATGGTGTGCTTATTAATTTTTTGTTGCTAAGTTTGCTTCATTTAATTAGCTATAGACTCAAAATTGTCTTTTCACCTAGGTACACGCGCTTAGCACCGTTTCTTCCTTGGGTCACCAAACTAGTCTCTCTCTTCTTGATTAACTTGCCACATAAGACTTTATGCTTATGTGGCAAGCTTAGCACCTGTAGGAGCAAGTAAGGCTGCTTCTAATGCGAGTATCATAGGTAGTATCATGCATGCCAACTATGCAATCTTGATGAGGTGACGTCGAATTAAATGAAGAAAAGAGAGAGTTGAGTATCATAATATGATAATGTATCATATTAAATGATGTGCTCCTATGTGTCACGTGCTACCTCTTGAGCACTGCGTTGGATTTCCCCGAAGAGGAGAGGATGATGCAAAAAAGTAGCGTAAGTATTTCCCTCAGTTTTTGAGAACCAAGGTATCAATCCAGTAGGAGACCACGCACAAGTCCCTCGTACCTACACAAAACGATAGCTCCTCGCAACCAACGCGATTAGGGGTTGTCAATCCCTTCACGGTCACTTACGAGAGTGAGATCTGATAGAGGTGATAAATAATATTTTTGGTATTTTTGGTATAGAGATGCAAAGTGAAAAGTAAAAGGCAAAGTAAAAACAAAGCAAGTAATAAAGTAATGGAGATTGATATGATGAGAATAGACCCGGGGGCCATAGGTTTCACTAGTGGCTTCTCTCAAGAGCATAGATATTCTACGGTGGGCGAACAAATTACTGTTGAGCAATTGACAGAACTGAGCATAGTTATGAGCATATCTAGGTAATGATCATGTATATAGGCATCACGTCCGAGACAAGTAGATCAAAACGATTCTGCATCTACTACTATTACTCCACTCATCGACCGCTATCCAGCATGCATCTAGAGTATTAAGTTAAAAACAGAGTAACGCCTTAAGCAAGATGACATGATGTAGAGGGATAAATTCATGCAATATGATAAAAAAACCATCTTGTTATCCTCGATGGCAACAATACAATACATGCCTTGCTGCCCCTTCTGTCACTGGGAAAGGACACCACAAGATTGAACCCAAAGCTAAGCACTTCTCCCATTGCAAGAACTACCAATCTAGTTGGCCAAACCAAACGGATAATTAGAAGAGACTTGCAAACATAACTCAATCATACATAAAAGAATTCAGAGAAGATTCAAATATTGTTCATAGATAAGCTGGATCATAAACCCACAATTCATCAGTCTCAACAAACACACCGCAAAAAGAAGATTACATCGAATAGATCTCCACGAGAGAGGGGGAGAACATTGTATTGAGGTCCAAAACGAGAGAAGAAGCCATCTAGCTACTAGCTATGGACCCGAAGGTCTGAAGTAAACTACTCACACTTCATCAGAGGGGCTATGGTGGTGATGTAGAAGCCCTCCGTGGTGGATGCCCCCTCCGGCAGAGCTCCGGAATAGGCCCCAAGATGGGATCTCGTGGATACAGAAGGTTGCAGTGGTGGAAGTAGGTTTTTGGCTCCTGTTCTGATCGTTTGGGGATACGTAGGTATATATAGGAGGAAGGAGTACGTCGGTGGAGCAACAGGGGGGCCACGAGGCAGGGGCGCTCCCTAGGGGGGGTGCCCCCCACCCTCGTGACCGCCTCTGTTACATCTTCGAGTAGGGTCCAAGTCTCCTGGATCACGTTCGGCGAGAAAATCACGTTCCCGAAGGTTTCATTCCATTTGGACTCCGTTTGATATTCCGTTTCTTCGAAACACTGAAATAGGCAAAAAAACACAACAATTCTGGGCTGGGCCTCCGGTTAATAGGTTAGTCCCAAAAATAATATAAAAGTGGAAAATAAAGCCCAATATAGTCCAAAACAGTAGATAAAATAGCATGGAGCAATCAAAAATTATAGATACGTTGGAGACGTATCAGGCATCCCCAAGCTTAATTCCTGCTCGTCCTCGAGTAGGTAAATGATAAAAAGAGAATTTTTGATGCGGAGTGATACTTTGGCATAATTTAAATGTAAATCTTCTTAATTGTGGCATTAATATTCAGATTCGAAAGATTCAAGACAAAAGTTCATATTGACATAAAAATAATAATGCTTCAAGCATAGTAATCAATGCAATCATGTCTTCTCAAAATAGCATGGCAAAAGAAAGTTCATCCCTACAAAATCATATAGTTAGGCTATGCTTCATTTTCGTCACACAAAGATGTTCCCAACTTCTATACCCCCGATGACAAGCCAAGCAATTGTTTCATACTTAAATAATCTCAAACTTTTTCAACCTTCACGCAATACATGAGCGTGAGCCATGGATATAGCACTATGGGTGGAATAGAATATGATGATGGGGATTGAGTGGAGAAGACAAAAAAGGAGAAAGTCTCGCATTGACGAGGATAATCAACGGGCTATGGAGATGCCCATTAATTGATGTCAACATGAGCAGTAGGGATTGCCATGCAACGGATGCACTAGAGCTATGAATGCTCAACAAAAGAAAACTAGTGGGTGTGCATCCAACTTGCTTGCTCATGAAGACCTAGGGCATTTGAGGAAGCCCATCATAGGAATATACAAGCCAAGTTCTATAATGAAAAATTCCCACTAGTATAAAAAGACAACTTATGAGACTCAGTACATGAAGATCAAGGTGCTACTTTGAAGCACAATATATGAGACTCACTACATGAGTAACAAGGTGCTACTTTGAAGCACAAGTGTGGAAAAAGAGATAGTAGCATTGCCCTTTTTATTTATTTTCTTTTTTGGGGCCTTTTTTTGCCTTTATTCTTTTTTTCTCTTTTTCTTTTTGGGCAATGCTCTAATAATGATGATCATCATACTTCTATTGATTACAACATAAGGATTACAACTCGAAACTTAGAGCAAGATATGACTCTATATGAATGCCTCCGGCGGTGTACCGGGATGGTGCAATGAATCAAGAGTGACATGTATGAAAAATAATGCATGGTGGCTTTGCCACAAATATGATGTCAACTACATGATCATGAGATGACAATATGACAAAAGTAAAGTATGTCATGATGATGATCGGGACGGTGGAAAGTTGCATGGCAATATATCTCGGAATGGCTATGGAAATTCCATAATAGGTAGGTATGGTGGCTTTTTTGAGGAAGATATAAGGAGGTTTATGTGTGATAGAGCGTATCGTATCACGGGGTTTGGATGCACCGGCGAAGTTTGCACCAACTCTCAAGGTGAGAAAGGGCAATGCACGGTACCGAAGAGGCTAGCAATGGCGGAAAGGTAAAAGTGCGTATAATCCATGGACTCAACATTAGTCAAAAGAACTCATATACTTATTGCAAAAATTTAGAAGTCATCAAAAACCAAGTACTACGTGCATGCTCCTAGGGGGATAGATTGGTAGGAAAAGACCATCGCTCCTCCCCGACCGCCACTCATAAGGATGCACAAGCCAGGTACACTTCATGTTTCAAATTTGTTACACAACTTTAACCATACGTGCATGCTACGAGACTTCTAACTTCAACACAAGCATTCTTTAAATTCATAATCACCCAACTAGCATGAGTCTAATATAACCACCTCCATATCTCAAAACAATTATCAAGCATCAAACTTTTCTTAGTTTTCAACACACTCATAAGAAAGCTTCACATATCTTGAATACCAAGTATATTAATATTAAGCAAATTACCATGCTATTAACGACTCTCAAAATAATCTAAGTGAAGTATGAGAGTTCATCTATTTTTCAAAATAAAACCACCATTGTGATCTAAAAGATATAAGTGAAGTACTAGAGCAATAACAAAAACTACTCCGGAAGATATAAGTGAAGATCAATGAGTAGTCAAATAATTATGCAACTCTGTGAAGACTCTCCCATTTAATAATTTCAGATCTTGATACTTTATTCAAACAGCAAGCAAAGCTAAATAAAACTACATTGCAAGGATAGCACAACTCATGTGAAGAAGCAAAAACTTAGGCTCAACCGATACTAACCGATAGTTGTTGAAGAAGAAAGGTGGGATGCCTACCGGGGCATCCCCAAGCTTAGATGCTTGAGACTTCTTGAAATATTATCTTGGGGTGCCTTGGGCATCCCCAAGCTTGAACTTTTGTGTCTCCTTAATTCCTCTCATATCATGGTTTCTCTTTTTATCAAAAGCTTCATTCACAACAAACTCAACAAGAACTCATGAGATAGGTTAGTATAAACCAATGCAAAACCTTATCATTTCCTACTGTAACAAATCACTAAAATTATTATTCAATATTGAATACTAAATGCCTCTGCATATTTAATACTCCTATCTTCAAATAGAATCATTAAACAAGCAAACATATGCAAACAACGCAAACATAACAGCAATCTGCCAAAACAGTACAGTCTGTAAAGATTGCAAGAGTATGAATACTTCCCTAACACAAAAAATTATGAACTAAAATTCCCACTGTAATAAATTTATCAGAGCTAAATATTCAAAAATGTTCAACATTATACCACTCTCTGACTTTTCTAGGGAATTTTTGCAACAGCGGTAAACTTTCTGTTTTCAAACAGCAACATGTATACTAGCAAAATAAGCATGGCAAAGGCTATCAATGACTTCTTTATTGAAACTAAAGATTCAAAACATTAATATAATTAACATAAAGCAAATACTAACAAAAGAAAATGACGCTCCAAGAAAAACACATATCATGTGGTGAATAAAAATATAGCTCCAAGTAAAGTTACCGATGAACGAAGATGAAAGAGGGGATGCCATCCGGGGTATCCCCAAGCTTAGGCTCTTGATTGTCCTTGAATATTTCCTTGGGGTGCCTTGGGCATCCCCAATCTTAGGCTCTTGCCACTCCTTGTTCCATAGTCCATCTAATTTTTACCCAAAACTTGAAAACTTCACAACACAAAACTTAACAGAAAACTACTCGTAAGCTCCGTTAGTGAAGGAAAACAAAACACCACTTCAAGGTACTGTAATGAGCTCATTATAAATTCATATTAGTGTAATATATACTGTACTCCAACTTATCTAGGGTTCATACCCTCCGATACTACTCATAGATTCATCAAAATAAGCAAACAACACATAGAAAACAGAATCTGTCAAAAACAGAACAGTATGTAGTAATCTGTATCAAACGCATACTTCTGGGACTCCAAAAATCCTACCAAATTAGGAAGTCCTAAGCAATTCGTGTACCAATCCAGAGCAAAAATAATCATATCAGAAGCACGTTTATGTGAATTAACAAAACTAATTTACTGGGTGCAAAAGTTTCTGATTTTCAGCAGGATCAACACAACTATCACCGTAAGCCATCCTAAAGGTCTTACTTGGAACTTTATTGAAACAAAAGCTATAAAACATGATTACTACAGTAGCATAATCAAGTGGACACACAAAAACAGTAAAGGTAAATATTGGGTTGTCTCCCAACAAGCGCTTTTCTTTAATGCCTTTTAGCTATGCATGATGATGACAATGATGCTAACATAAAAGATAAAAATTGAAACATAACGGGAGCATCATGAAGAATATGATTAGCACATTTAAGTCTAACCCACTTCCTATGCATAGGGATTTTGTGAGCAAACAACTTATGGGAACAATAATCAACTAGCATAGGAAGGCAAAGCAAGCATAACTTTGAAAATTTAAGCACATAGAGAGGAAACTTGATATTATTGCCATTCCTACAAACATATATTCCTCCCTCATAATAATTTTCAGTAGCATCATGAATGAATTCAACAATATAACCAGCACCTAAAGCATTCTTTTCATGATGCATAAGCATCGAATTTTTATTATTTTCCACATAAGCAAAGTTCTTCTCATTCAAAATAGTGGGAGTACTATAAATTGTTTCCACATTAAAAGAGTAATGTTCAGAGAAAGGGTACTCATAATCATGACAAGTTTTATAAATATAATCATCACTACTCTTTATAGCATAAGTTTTATCACAATAATCTTCATAAGTAGCAACTTTGTTCTCATCATAACTACTTCGCATATCAAAACTTGGGAGGCTAAAAATATCATCATTATTAAACATAGCATCCCCAAGCTTGGGACAAACATTAATTTCAGCAAATATATTCTCAAATATGTCTTCCTTATCAAACATAGCTTCCCCTAGCTTGGGCCTTTTTGTATCATAAGCATAATCACCCTCATCATTAATAGTATAGATAGCACCAATAGTATAACAAACATTATTATCATATTCTTCCAAGCAAGTGCCAAAAAGATTTTCAAGATCATAAGAACACTACAAAAAAATACACTTCCGTGATGATACGTGTTTGTCATAGTAGGTCGCGTTTTTTGTCATGCATGTACATCCATGACAAATTTATGACAGAATCAAGATAGTAATACCTGTGCTATCATAGAAGTGTTCGATGATATTACCAAAATTATCATCACGAAGTGTCCACTTCCATGACGATAAATCGCGCGTCACAGAAGTGCTTTCGTCAAGGGTGACCGACACGTGGCATCCATCATAACGGAACGCCGTTAAGCTATCGGGTTGGGTTTTGGATCCGATAACTCGTTAACAACCCCGACCAATGGGGATTTTCCATGTGTAAAATCATCATTGGCTGGAGGAAACACGTGTCGGCTCATCGATGGGACATATGTCATCCACTCATTGGACAGAAGGCGCCTATGATACGTCGACACGTGGCATGGCCAATCAAGTTTAAATGGGCCGGCCCAACTAAAGGCCCACAAGATTTGGCGGCCCATAATGGGCCGGTCCAGTTAAAGGCCCACGAGATTTTGTGGACTATAATGGGCTGGCCCAGCTAAAGGCCCACAAGATTTCATGGGCCATAATAGGCCGGCCCAGGTAAAGGCCCACAAGATTTTTGTGTGCCATAATGGGCCGGCCCAGGTAAAGGCCCACAAAATTCTTGCGGATCATAATGGGCCGGCCCAGCTAAAGGCCCACGAGATTTCGCCGACATTAATGGGCCGGCCCAGCTGTAGGCCCACAAGATTTTGACGACCCTAGTAGGCCGGCCCATTAACTGGCTGCCATGTTTTGGGCCAAATGCCGACCCATAATTGATCCGGTCCATTAATGGCCTGCCACGTTCCGGGCCTAGTAGTGGCCCATATAAGATCCGGCCCGTTAAAAGCCTCCCACTTTCTGGGCCAAATCACGGCCCAGATCAGGTCCGACCCTTTAAGAGGCTTTGGGCTCAATTATGGCCCATATCAGATTCGGCCCATTGACTGGACGCTATGCTTTTGGGCCCACTTGCTAAAGGCCCATTTAGTAATTCGGCCTGATATTAGTTTCGGCCTGTTAAGGGCCCATTTAACATTTCGGCCCTATATTAATTTTGGCTTGTTAAAAGCCCGTCATATAGTTGGGCCTAACTACGGCCCGGTTTGCATCCGGCCTGCTCGCAGCCGATATCTAATTGGGCCAAACAAGGACCGAGACAACTTTGGCCTGTTAAAAGCCCATGAATTGATTCGCACAATCATGGGCCGGGGTCCATTTTGGGCTGCCACCGGCCCGTGAGCTATTCGGCATGTTTCAGGCCCAGCCTACTTCTCAGCCTCCTAAAAGCCCATTGAGTTTTCTTGCGAAAAGAGGGCCGAGGGTTACTCGGCCTATTAAAGGCCCGAACCTACTAGTGGGCCAGTTTGACGGGGCCCATGATGCAGATAATACATCGTGATTGCTTGACGGTCCGATTATGTACCGTAATTTTACGGTTTAGCCGGTTTACTATGAAGACAGGATATATATACAGTAAAATAACTGCAGCATCATGAATAAGAAAAAACCTAGACTATACCATAAAGAAATTATGACATATTACATCCACTGGGCATCAAAGTTCGCCACTACGATAATAAAGCACAAGCAGACAAAAAATTACATACACTGGGCATCAAAGATCGCCACGAGTGCAAATAAACACGCCGACAAAATAATATACAAAACCGACAACACGTCAATAGAGTTCAAGAAAGGTTAGCCCTGCTGTGGAGCTGCAGCGCAAGCAGCAGAGCAAGATGATGAGACTGCGCTTGTTCAACACTTATATCTTCCTCACTCTGAAAGATAAACAAGCAGACAGATGACAAGTTTTGCACATAAAAGTATCAGTGCTGACAATTCATCACATTTGTTATTGAGGAATAAAGTGACATAGTTTAAAATTGCATTAACACAATATGGTATTGTTTAGGTTAAGACATGGCAGGAATTGACATTGTGAAGGAGTTGGCAGCTTCATGACACCACTGGATTACGGATCAAGAACTCATAAGTATCAATGGTTAGTGTGTTGTCAATTTATCCCATTTCAGATTGGAAAATAAAGAGGCGGTTTAAATAATAGTAGAATGACATGACATTGTTCATAGTTAAGACATTGCAGAATATGACATTGTGCTGTAGTGGGTAGGTTCACCACACCACTGGATTACGGATGAAGAACAGAAGCATACATGCAGTGCAAAAGAAGATCACTTGCTCTGTATAGTTTAATTTACATGGTATGAAGAAGGAACTTGGTTGTACAACTGAAAATTAAATTGAGAAGGACAAACTTTTGTTTATGAACTACATAATAAACTTTAAACATGCAATTTGATGCAAACACCAAAAATAAACAGCTGTTGCAGTCGTGCCTAACCAAATATACACAACAAAGTTTGAAGGCTTGAGAAGGACAAACTTACATTACTAGTGAAGACAGGCTCTATAAAGCCCTTGTCCATGCTGATGGGGGGGGGGGCAATTCAAGAAGTTTAGCACAGAATATTCTTCGTAAGCATTGCCTTTATTCTACATTTTGTTAAGAGTAAATATAGATGTGATAATATATGAAAAAATGGAGAATATTTAAGATAAGATGAAGAGTGATGCTACATAACCAATAGCTATAAATGTATGTGCAGCGATACAGGCAAAAGGCACAGCCAAGAGCAATGCATAGCTAAACTTTTTCAGTACCAACCTTATGGTAAGAGTAAATATAGATCTGATGTGTAGAAAATGGAGGGCAAAGGAAAATAAGCTGCAGAGTGATGGTACATGAACAACTACCTGTCAATATAAGTACACTGATAAAGGACAGCATGTACTTATAAGAACAATGCAGAGCTAAAAAAATTCATTGGCATTGGATATATTCTACACTAATGTAACCATTCATACAGATCAGATAATTTGGAGCGAACAATTGATAAGCAAGCTATCATGCATACTGCTGTCACATAATGAACCAGGTATGTATGCAAGTAAAGTGATACAGGACAACATGTACTAACAAGAGCAAAGCAGCGGGCAGCATATTTGCGATATCCTGTCGTTCTTTTCAAACCAGAATTCTTCTTCGAGCTGATTTCCTGCAAAAAAGATCCGTAAGGCACATGCGGAAAAGTAGAAGTTCAAATTGCCATCTGATTTGATAGACAGTACCTCATCCTGGGAATGAGACCAGTGCATAACTAAGTTTTTCTATTGAATGTCTTCTAAATTTAGCACAGGAGAATTCACCGGAAATTCGTTTATAGACTTGCCATCAAAGTGTGATTTCCTCAGGTAACACCGATACTGCTGCAATGCTTCCTTGAAAAGCACAAGCAAGCTTTGCTCGTCATGACTATCCAGATTGACCCTCACCTAGTTACAACAATGTAATTTAAATCTTGATGTGTTCGATCAGCAGAAAATAGGAAAATAATAACCATGAATAATAGCACTTACACGTAAGTTGGACAGGAAGATGTGAAAATGGTGTTTGTCTTCACTATAATCTTCCCATGATAGGAATATATGCACGTAGTCCCTAACAACATTGAAAGCATTGTCTTTTAAACTAGGAATAAATGGAATGGGGTTCCAATCTGCAGGAATTGGCCATCTCTGCAGTTGGGATAGGTCTTCGGCTGGTGGACTTGCTGTACTTTTTGCTGGAGTGGGATTTTTCTGTGGTACGGCTGGTGCTATGGCAAATGAAATCGGTATACCTTTTGCTGGAGTGCAGGTCCTGTGTGGTGGGGCTAGTGATGTGGCCAGTGAAGTATGGGTACAGTCTGCTGGAGTCGGTCCTATGTTTTGTGTCACTGGTTGTACAACCAATATAAGTGGGGCGCTGTCTGATTTCTCCGGCACCACCACGTTTTTCAAGGACTTTGCTGGTGCTCCTTCAGGTTCAGCAATCACCCTCTTCCTTTTTGATGTCTGATGCACAAGAACAGCATTTGAGTGGAAAAACATGGTATGACGACAGATGGAATATGTATTGATAATGGATGGGCATAGCATCTCGAGTTATATGATGAGTAAACTAAGCAGATGGTGGTGCAACAAAGTAGAAGAAATGCAAGACAACATATGCAAGATACGCGCAATCAATAAAACCTTGCCAAATTATAACAGGCACCTTGATGGGTGAACAAGACATGCCATCTGCCTTTGACTCCTCGAGGTTAGAATAGTCATTAGAATGATATTCTGAACAAGAATCAACAGGTGGGGAGCGTACGAGTTTCATTGCTTCCAAAATGGCACTCAATGCCTTGGTGCCAATTTTGTAAGTCATTGGAGTGTTCCACAATATTCTTTTGATGCGCAGATTCTGATATTCACTGTAATTGCGTATAATATCTGAGAACCATGAAAACATAAATAGTTGTGAGATTATCTTTGTAGTGAAGATGATATTCTGATATAGGGGCGCCCCTGTAAACACTTATGTGCTATCACTGGATTCTGATGAGAGAGCTCATGTGTGCTGTAATATCGTGCGTGCATTTATATAATCTGGCACAAGTACACAAAAAAGGCTCCTGAAGTAAGGATAGCTGGCAGATGATAGGTTCATAATATACTGTATAGTTAGTTTATTGCCAAACCATGATAACAAGAGCACACAGCAACTAGGCAGATCATAGTGTACATAATAGGGGTACACCATAACCACGATATATTAATCGGGAAAGTGGAACTGGCTTGAAAATACGGTGTTGTATTGCCGCTAGTAATTGAAAGCCTATCGATCGCGTACAGGCCAACACTATAGAACATGGTAAAGAAGAGCAAGCAGATTTTGAATAATAAAATGTTGGTTGCGCAGTGCCCACACATGATGAACCAGAGCGCATTAAGAATGCAACTCCCAGCTGTCTCTTGACCATTTCAGGCGGTTGGATGAAGATCCTATGTCTCCTAACCCTTCTTATTCCTCGTCTGTGATTCTTCCCATACAGAACACCGCACGGGCCGCTGGCCGGACCACCGGCCCCCACCTCCTCTGTTCCTCCGCCACCCCCACACCCCACCCGCGTTGAGTTTTCTTCGTTCGGCGAGGCCCCACAACCACCCGAGCCCCTTGGATCGCACCGGCGAACTCCGGCGAGCTCTGAAAAATCGACTGACCCAGTTTTGAAATTTAGTCTACTGTGATTTAACTAGTGTGGAATATAAAAGGGGAAAACCATAAGCATTGGGAGTATAGTGTTGAGCGTGCCATGGCGGATCTGAAGGTGCAAACCGGACAAAGGCAACTTCACAACTAAGACAAGAAATCAGAGTAAAGCAGTGGCGATCTATTTTCTTGCTGCGATAAATAAGTTGAGCAGATACAAAAGAGTACCGCCTCTGGTGCAGCGCCATGTACGCATCTGGTGAGAATTTGACGGTGCTGCGGTAGCGATGGCTGTCAGCGGCGTGGAAGAAGATCTAGGAGGGTAGACGGTGGCGGCGGGGCGCGGTGGACGAGACGGTCGTAGGAGCGGCGCCGGCAAGGTGGACGATGGCGGGGAGGAAGCGAGAGGACGGGATGCCAGGATCCCGGTCCGAAGGCGTGGATGAGAGAGGTCGATCTCTTGTAATGGACGGCGGCGTCAGGGTATCAGCTCCGGCATGGTGGAGGAGGACGGCGGTGGATGGGGTGGCGGATGGCGGCGGGCGGAGGAGGGTGGGGTGGAGAGGGTGTTTTGGCACCCACGGAGTACGAATGGGGAAAAGGGAGGTAGAGAGGAAGGGGGGAACCATGTAGTCAGGGTGCGCTTGTCTCAAATGCGAGGAAATTTACAAACTTAGCCCCCGTTTCAAATTTCTACTACATCACAGCAACATTAGTCGGTTGGGGATAGGACGGTAATCTCGCATACACCGAATATTTGCCGACGAGAGTTTGTTTTTGGTGCCCACCGTGTATGAATATGAATCGGGGAGGGAGTCGATTTCGGCCGAGGGCACACTGTGTTTTGGCGCCCATCGTGAATGAATCCGGGTGAGAGGCGGTTATGTCACGTTTGGGTGAAATTACAAACCTACCCCTATCGAAACCTATAGAAATATAGTAGATAGGCTTTGTGCGGCAGGGATAGGCAGTAGTGATTTCCATCTCGCAGATTTTGGTTTCGGGCGGTTACTGCGACTTTCCCTGCTTCTTTCAAATTTTGCACAGTGCACGTTTACCGTGCCAACGCAATTCGAATCCCGTTTGTATTCTACTATTTTTTTCGGGCGGGATCCATTTTCAATTGGAATTACATTCTATATACATCATTTTTTTACATATATACTTACAAAAGCACAACACCATTTATACATAAATATGGTTTACAAATGGCATGATCTTAGATTCATAAGGTTGTATCCATCAATTTGGATTTTCAAATATATGAAACCACTTTATGTTGAAATCCAATGTATGCATTCCTCGCTAACTGTCTCCAATTAATGTGTGTTTCATGCGGGTTTTTTTAACTTCTCAAACATGTATAATGTGTTTCACACACGCAAAATATAGTGTAATCCCGTTTAGACACTAATTGCATATAAACCATGCATTGTTTGTAATTGAAGAATCTATGGATCACCAATATTGATAAACTATATAACATTACATGTGTGCCCAAATTCAAATGAATATGCATGTTTGATACACCAATTTGCGTTATGATATTATCGATGTCGTGATCTCCAGTTTAAATATTTGAATCCCCTTTAATCCAGATATTCGTCTCATATATCTATCACTCATGCTTATATAGGACTATCTCTCTGGACCTATACGTGTTCATCGTCTCTCAGGAATCTCTCATGCTACCTGTATGTCGACAATGATCTTTTATCTTCGTAACACACTGACGGTACTCTCTCCATCGACCTTCATCACTCTATCTCTCTCTAAGTATATCTCGCTCCCTGCTATGTGTCTCTAGCTATGATTCTCCATGTGGAATCTCTTTCTCTCACACAAACACAAAACTTTGTCTCCTGGGGTCTCATTTCTCTCAACTATTCCCATGTGTGCCACTCGCACACCCCTCATACAGAGATGTCTTTTGCTCCTTAGATATGAGAACTTACAACTCTTCCTCTTAAATATCTCTTTCTCACACACAAACACAAACTCTGTCTCCTAGGGTCTCATATTTCTCCATTGTTCTCTTGTATGTCACTCAAACACACCCTCTCTCCCTAGAGATATCTTGCGTTCCCTCATATGTCTCTCTTGCTATCACTCTTGTTGTGAAATATCTTTCTCTCTCACAGACACCTCCGTCTCTCTGGATCTCATTTCTCTCTAATATTTGTTTGTATGTGACTCACATGCACCCTCTCTCTATCTCTCTCACACCCACACACATAACCCAGCCTTCTGATCCACTCGACTCCTATCTCTAGTGCACACTAGCTAGCATCTTTATCTTTCTATTTATCTGTTTCTCCATCAACCTTCTTTCTCGCCCTCACTCTTGATTCCTATCATGCACACTACATATGTTTCTCTCTACATGCATGCAGTCAAGTGCCCTCTCACACACATATATAACTTCACCCTTTGAACCACTCGACGGTCATCTCCGACACCCAAACTAACGGATGTCTCTCGAGCTAGCATCTCCATCTCTGTATCTATCTGTAGTTTCTCCGTCAACATTTCTTTCTCGCACGGAGTCTTGCTTCCTATCACCCACACTATATATGTCTATCCATACATATGCATTTATAGGTTGATCTCTTTTTCACAATCGTTGCACCTCACCCCCTCTGCTCGCCATAGATGCATGCTCCAGCCCACACCACTATCTCTTAGAGACAAAAACACATGCTCAATTGTCGGGCCTTCTTCCCTGCATTCTCACATGCATGCATATTGTCATACCGATCCGTCTCTCCCATGTCGTTGATCTTAGGACTTATGTCTTCTTTCTTTTATCTCGATCATGCGCGCACACACACACATCCCACGTATACATGTATACCTCTCACACATGCACGTTCAAGGTCTCTATGTCTCCATACGTAGTTAATGACCCTCAATCCTAACGCTACGTCGAATCGTTCTCCTCTTTTGTGCACATAACTTTCGCCTGGATGGGCAAAACACACACTCACACTTAACAATCTCCTTCTAGCTGGCCCCCCCGCCCCGCGCGCCTCTCACTCTTCCCCTATATCCCCGAAACCAATAAGACCATCCCTTTGTTTAATTCCCGCCTACATGCACCATCGATATATAGTATTCTTCCGTGGTGTCTCTCAAACAAACACGTTCTCTCGATGTCGACTCCTCTCACGCGCACGCACCTTCTCTTCCCTACGGGCATTTTCTCTCTTGCACCCCATCGTTGGTGGCCTCTGCCATACACATCACCTCTCTATGATGAAGCCATGCAC
>NC_041383.1:194435241-194444349 GCF_002162155.2 Triticum dicoccoides
GCACCCCCCCCACACACACTTAGACTCCATATCTCTCTCTCTCACACACACACACACAAACTAAGACTCCATCTCTCTCTCTCTCTCCTCTCTCTCTCTCACTCTCTCTCTCTCTCTCTCTCTCACACACACACACACACCACACACACTAAGACTCCATCTCACACACACATGCTCTAGGCGGAGCATTTTTTCCTACCACCCTTCATCCAACCTTACCCGTATGATAAACAATCACCTTTATTTACTTGCATAACATGGACAGATTCCACTTTACTTTAGTAGTCAGCAAACTTATCATCTGTATACCCTTATAAAAAACGAGTTGGCGATGATGGTGTGCCTGCCATCTTGTAATACAGACCGTATGATCTATATCTGACGGATAGGAAGCCAACTATGATAATTTTACAAAAGATACCCGCACCTCTCTCCACATCATTATCTCCCACAACCTCATTGCTCAGCAATTAAAAAAGAAATGAGTCTCTGGAACAATCTAGCATGCATGGTGGCCGTTGCCGCCTGCTGGCGCCGTCCATCCCCATGCCTCCACCCATTCCGACCACCAGTTACCACCACGCTCCACTCCTCCTCGCCTTATCTCTCATCTTTCATTTTTTCGATGACATTCTCGAGATACCAGTTTTCCGATAAAATTCTCGAGATATCATTAGTTTTTACACATGGGATTACTCCTGCATGGGTCAATCACAATAGTTGTTTTGTAAAAAAATGCATATTGATGTTCCGTGCAATGCACGAGACTCTTGCTTGTAATTATATAACGCAAATCACGAGCAAGAAGTGACATTTTTTTGACACAGCCACGTTAACATGGCCATGTAAATCACGAGCAGGAAGGAGAAGGGAAGTGGGCTGTGGAGTAATGTTTTTTACCACAATTTGTTAGGAAACTGAGTGCAATAATTGAGTAGTTTTGCAAACTACCATTACTACTACACCTGAAACGGTTCAAAACCTATACTCCCTTGCCAGCGCGTGATTCCAGCGTGAAACGGTCAGCGTCGACTGGAGCATCAGTGCCGCATTAATGCCCGGCCAGAGCGGAGGCGACCTCTCACTGGCGCCGGCTTTCAAGTGGCGCGACGGCCGAGAGAGCACCGCTTCCCAGTGCACGCGGCTGCTCTGCGTCGAGACTGGCCATAGGCCCTGTTTGGATCCATGGGTTAGAGTTAGTTTGAGCTAGTTGGGGCTCAAATAGCCCTAAAGGAGCAAGTTGCACCGAACCCACCAAAAAAAACTATCCCACCCAAGAGGTGCTAACTGGAGATAGTTCTCATTGGGACCACCGAAATCACTTTTCTCTCTCCATGAAGTGCATTTATTGTCAGTCTAACCCTGTCACCATAACACCTCTTTGTCTACAGTTAGTTCAGGGTTAGTCATGAGTTAGTGTAACCTCTAGCTAAGTTAGAGTATCAAACAAGAGCAGTATAGGACATGCAAGTTGCTCAAAGCATACAGGCAAATTCGTACGTGAAAGGATTTTTTTATTTTTGAAAACGGAACGTGAAAGGAATTCTTTTAGAATGCTCTTGGCATGTCGCTAACATGTGATAGTTAACCGACCTCAATAGACGGCAGAAACGCCAGCTCGCCACACTTTGATAGAGACGAGGAGGGAGAAGCGATACAGGCTGCTGGATTACTAGAGATAGGTGTCGCACGGAAGCCAAGAAATATGGTGATAGCGTGGGTTAGCCATGTACTACCTCCGTGCGGGTTTATTGGTCCCCATTATATTTCTGCCAAATTTTGACCATAGATTAAACTAACAAAATGTTTACGCATGTCACCAAACATTATATTTTTGAAAACTATGTTCAAATACGAAACCAGTGAGATAATTTTTCTTGACATGCATTAACATTTTGTTAGTTAAATCTTTAGTCAAAATTTGACACAAACTACAAAGGGGACCTATAAACCAGGATGGAGGAAGTACTAGTATGATGTAACTACACTGGGCTGCCATGTTTCGTACTCTTCCAGTCCACTGTGGAGATGATTGGTTAATTTTATATCGCTGAATAATATTAAATATTATGAGTGCAGACGCTCCACCACGAGGTTCCTTGCTCCTTCTCGGTCGTCCGGAATCTATGTTCTTCCACTCTATTTTTTTACGTGAGCTTTGTTCATCCTTTTGCCAACACGCGAGACATCTAGCATCAAGGC
Organism: Triticum dicoccoides; assembly: GCF_002162155.2. Lineage (NCBI taxonomy): Eukaryota > Viridiplantae > Streptophyta > Magnoliopsida > Poales > Poaceae > Triticum > Triticum dicoccoides. Next base: position 194,437,444 of record NC_041383.1, read on the forward strand.
ACACATGTTATGCAACGATCGTTCCATCTATATGAAGAACATGTGGCACTGGAACTACGAGATGGACATGTACCCAGGAGTGGACGTACGAACCTGAGTAATGTAGCGCAGTAAGTGAAGTAGAAAGGCACAAATGGTATGAACATGCATGGCATACAGGGTGTGTTTGGTTGCGTTCTCGTCTCAGCATAGTTGTTCCCTCTTCATGCATGCTCAACTCAACACCCCTCTTCATGCATGCTCTCTTCATGCATGCTTCTAGTGTATTTGTGCTAAACTAGTGTGGACTCATGCACCCTCCATACACTCTACCAAACACGCAAAAGTAGGTCGAGAAGGGAACTCTTGGGCGGCATTTGTCTCTTACTATGTACTACCACTAAATGTTGTACGTGCAATGCACGGTGATGTTATGGAGTACGTGTCTAAGTACTCTACTACTACTATATTAGTTGGAGGCACATATTAAATTTTATATTTGTTTACGTGTATGCCCCGAGACCTTCCAACTAGACGTGTCTTTCTCTCCAGGTCGCACTTTGTATCGTTCATACAGCTAAGTACTACTACGTGTGGTATTCGACCGAGAAGTGGAAGAAGTGGAGACGCTCTACCACGCTGTTTTTTTACGCTGGGCTCTACCATGTTGTTCATGTCCCACTCCTTTCCCTGGCGTGTGGGACATCCAGCACGTGCCGTGTTTGGCACCCTTCATCGTAAGAGTTGAAACGCTAGCATTCATCAGAAATAAAAAATAATTATAAATCGGTAGTGATACTATTTTTTTTGCGAACCAATCAGCAGTGATACTATACCACGCGGTTTCCTTGCTCCTCGATATTGGAAAGAATACTTCCGTTCGCCAACATGTGGGACGTCGACCAACCGATTCCACTTGCCATGCACGCAGAACTCCAAGGGAGAGTCACCCAGGTCGCCGCGCCGCAGTAACAATGACTAATGAGCCGTCAAATCACAGGCCCACTTCCCACTTTGAAGTTGCTCGGACGAAGGAACCATCATGACTTCGTTGAATTCCGCTTCTTGAAGAAAACTACTGTACCAGCAGTACTGCTAGCTACAGTATTTACTCCAACAGAGGCCTCCTTTCGTTCATAGGATAGGAATATGAAAATCATAGGAAGTGAGATGACTTGCATCTCAATTCCTATAGAGAAAGAGATGCCATTTGATGCATATGATAGGAATTTTTCCACTTAGTCTAGGCTAATGTACTGGTAATTTTCTCTAAAAACTATAGTAGTAACTAGCAGTACTGGTACATGCTCGTACTCAGACACAGACACACACACTAACTACTAGTACTACTACTTCCTAATTTTCCTGTTGGAGTTAAACAAATCTTTAGTAGGACCCTATGCTGAATCATGTACGTGTGAATGTTTGTCTATGGAGGTGAATCATGTGGTGGAGCAGGGAGGGAATATTATTAGTGTCATGACATAATAGTGTTATTGTTTTGCATGTCAATTTATTGCCATTGGTTCAATGAGGCAATGTTTTGTGTACTGTCCATCATGAATTTGATGCTACTGTTTGAGTAATATGCTAATGTCTTCCTATCCTTTCTCACTAAGCTAATGAAGGTTTCACCTTGTTCCTACTTGTGCAAACAGGGATCATGTTGTGCCAATCATACATTTTAGTGCAACTACACAACACAATACAATGAATTGTATCCCAGCCAGTGCTTTAACTCTGCTGGAAATTCTTGAAAATCTTTCGATATAATATCAGCACTCGTAAACAAGAGTGATTTCAACCATACATTTGAAGTGCACAAAAATATATACTATTGTGTGATTCCAGTGAGTGCTTTATCATCTCTTATGGGACTACATGAATAAGCTTTTTTTTCTCAGGTTGGTACGGGCCTAAGGCCTTCATCCATATTAGTTTGATCAGATGGACATGTACTTATGCTGCTGCTATGTACTTCAAAGTTCACTCAGACAAGCATCAATGTTGACAAGAAGTGCCTATATTCATTCGAGTATCAATCGACGTCAACCAATTGTCAAACTCCAAGTATTAGGAGAGTGAACGCCAAAAATATTGCTTGGTGCATAGCCCAGAAAAACGCAGTCCAGTCTTTGGTCCCAACTTGTGCCTTTTGGTTATTGGCACATATGGTAGCGAACTATATGGCATGGAGTCTAAAGATTCCAGACAAGTTGGTTGACGCGTATATTCATCTGGGACTTAATCAGTCTGCACGCCGAGGATGCTCCATTTCAGTTGAACTGCACAAAAAATTTGGGTGGTTCATTTTCTCAACCGCCTCCTTTCTCGTCTACAATGTAGAATTTTGGCGAGATACAGGACCAAGATGAGCTAGTAAACTAGTTGGATGAAAGTAGTGGCCAAGTTGCTCAAACCTCCGTCGGCCCGAGGCCACTATTTGAGGATAAACCTACAAGCAAAGTTCAGATTGTCTATGTTGCCTCTTACGTACTCGAAAGTTTACTCGTACAAGAACTAATTTTAGCAAGAAGTACCTCTGATTGAACACCATTTACCAGTCTGTACCCTAGGTAATTAAAGTTCGTCCATGGATCATATTGGCTGTGATCTCAATCATTTGGATGCATAAACATACTGAACATGTGTATATCTGAATCTTTTTGTGAATTATGTATGAATATTGTCGTGTGATCTATCAATCATTTGGACGCATAGATATGCTGAGCTTGTGTATATATGAATCTTTTGAGTTGTTGATAGTGAATGTTGGCTATGAATATGAACGTGTCCTGTGAACCTGAGTTTGATATGAATTGCAACAAAACCAGTTATAACCCTTCTCCTCCTCTCAATCTTCGACTCCACTGCCGTGTTTTCCAATCTCCGAGTCGTTCCCGTCCGGGGCCTCGCCGTCGTCCACCGCCTCGCTGTGTTCGGTGCAGCATGGTCAACAAACAAGAGTCATCGGAAGAGGACTGTACGTGGAGAGCCTGACGGCTGGGACCCACGAGGTCCATGGTCGCACGCAAGGAAAGTTCCTCCTTATTAAGCTGAAAAAAATGTTTCCTCCACCTAACAGCTAGGACCCACCGGCTGTATCTTCGCACGGAAGGAAGTGCCTCCTTGTTTTGTGAAAAAAAATATTCATCCCGTTGACAGCTGGGACCCGTCAGATTTGGTGACTGACTTGTGGGCCTACTAAGCGGAAGTGTATGCACGACTTTGTCAACTTAATCAACAAATGATTCTAGCAGCTGGACCGTTAGATGTTAATCCAACAGCCGTGCTCCTTCTTCAACCTCTGTTCTTGCTCCTGTCTCCCGTGGGCAGCACCGCGGCTGTGCTGCCGCGCACCCAAACCAGTGAAGTTTCCCACTCCTCTCCATCTGCGGCTCCACTGCCCCGTCTTCCCCATCTCCGGGTCGTTCCAGTCTGGGTGTGCTCGGCACGGTGTGGTTAACGTGGTCAACAACCGAGAGTCATCGGAAGATGACTGTACATGAGAGGCTGACAGTGGGGACGCACCACGCCCATGGACGCATGCATGCAACGGAACACGGCGAGGTCAACGTGGTCAAGGAACGACTTCCATCGGAAGTATACTGTACGTGGAGAGTCTCAGCTGGGTCCACGGCCGCCGCAAGTAAGTGCCTCCTTATTACGCGGAAAATAATCATTCCTCCAGCTGACCACAGGGACCCACTGGACGGGCCACCGTATTTTGCGAAAAAACGTTTGCCCCCTGACTGTTGGGACCCACCTGACGGGCCTCTGTATTTCGTGAAAAAAGCGTCCCCCCCCCGCTGTCAGCTCGGACCCACCGGAAGTGCCTCCTTATTAAGCACAAAAAAAATGAATACTTCCCCTGCTAGTTGGGACCCACCTTGGTGGGAGGCTGACTTGTGGGCCTACTAAGTTGACGGGGACGAAGGGCTTTGTCAACTTAGTCAATATGAACGATTCTAGCTCCAGTGACCGTATGATGTCCATTCAACGACCATAGTGCTTCTTCAACCTCTGGTATTCTTGCTCCAGCCGCCCAAACCAGCGCCGGTCGTGCCTCATGCTCCTGCCTCCCGTGGCCGGCTGTGCTGCCGCGGAGGACTCACCGCCCCCTACTATTCCCACCGCTGGCCAGGCCCTGCGGCGACGGCAGCCTCACACCGCAGTCGAACCAGTGAACCCTCGTACTGCTCTCCGCGTGGGCTTCCACTGCCGTTTCTTCCCCAGCTGCATGTTGTCCCCTTCCTAGGCCTCGCCGTCGTCCACCGCCGTGGTGCTCTCCGCGCGGTGTGGTCAACGTGATCAAGGAACGACTTCCATCGGAAGAGTACTGTACGTGGAGAGGCTGACTTCTGGGTCCACGGCCACATCCCAGTTTTTTTGTGATTTGCCAAGTAAGTCGCTTTGTCAGGCCTGTTGGGCTGCAAATCTTTCAAGACAAGGAGAGCTTTCATTCGGCTGGCCGAGAAAATGGCCCATCAGTAATGAGAAATGGGACGTACATTTTTAAAACACATCAAAGCGGCAATTAGTTTCAAATATCTTTTTTTTATTTTGAGATTTTAAATTACATTAATTTTTATGCGTGGAGAATTTGTTGGATTTTATATTGATATACATTTAGTTTTAAAATCAGTTTGAATGTGAGTCGAAATTTTGGGATTAAAAACAGTTCAGACCGCACCGAAATATGCAAAATTTCGTATAATTTTTTAACCGTGGCCACAATATGGGTTGTAATGCTAACAAAAAGAATATGGGCTCCAAACAAAACCTTAAGAATTAGCAAATGGGCTGTAAATTATTAGAAATAATGGCAGATGGGTTGTATGTTGTTTTCCACAGATTTGAGGCTTTCCTGAAAAAAAGGTTGACGCACAAGCAGTGACTGTTGGATGGCCATCCAACGTCCATCGTGCTTCTTCAATCTCTGCTCTTCCTGCTCCAGCCGCTCAAACAAGCGCCGGCGAGACTGCCTGCTCCCTCCTCCCCGCAGCCGACTGTGCTGCCGCGCAGGCCTCACCGCCCCATCGTACTCCCATCGCTGGCCTAGCCATCCCTCTACTCACCCACACCTGCTGTTATTCTCCGGCGACGGTAGACGAACCAGTAAACCCTCGTTCAGTCATACTCCCCTCCGTGTGGGAAACAACTGCTGAGTCTTCCCTGCCTCCATGTTGTTCCCTTCCTAGGCCTCGCCGTCGTCCACCGCCCTGGTGCTCTCAGCGCGGCCTGGTTAACGTGGTCAACGACCGACATGCATCTGAAGTGGACTGTACGTGGAGAGGCCGACAGCTGGGTCCATGGCCGCACGCAAGGAAACGCCTCCTTATTACGCGCAAAATAATGATTCCTCCACCTGACATGAGGGACCCACCGAAAGGGCCTCAGTATTTCGCAAAAAAACGTTACCGCCACTGACAGCTCGGACCCACCAGCTATATCTTCGCACGCAAGGAAGTGCCTCCTTATTACGCACAAAAAAATGAATACTCCCCCTGTTAGCTGGGACCCGGTATAGTGGCAGGCTGACTTGTGGGCCTACTAAGTTGACGGGGATGGAGGGCTTTGTCAACTTAGTCAATATGCACGATTCTAGCTCCAGTGACCGTACGATGTCCATCCAACGGCCGTGGTGCTTCTTCAACCTCTGGTCTTCTTGCACTAGCCGCCCAAACCAGCGCTGGTCGTGCCTCGTGCTCCTGCCTCCCGTGGCCGGCTGCGATGCGGCGGAGGCCTCACTGCCCCCTACTACTCCCACCGCTGGCCAGGCCATCCCTCTACTCACCCACACCCCCTGTTATTTTGCAGCGACGGCAGCCTCACACTGCAGCGAACCAGTGAACCCGCGTACTCCTCTATGCGTGGGCATCCACTGCCGCGTCTTCCCCGGCTCCGCGTCGTCCCCTGCCTAGGCCTCGCCGTCGTCCATCGCCCTGGTGCTCTCGGTGCAGCATGGTCAACATGGTCATGGAACGGCTTCCATCGGACATGGACTGTACGTGGAGAGGCTGACAGCTGGGTCCACGGCCGCAGCAAGGAAGTGCCTCCTTATTACGCGCAAATTAATTATTCTGCCACCTAACAGTGGGGACCCACTGGACGGGCCACCATATTTCGTGAAAAAAAATGTTTCCTCCCTGACTGCTGGGACCCACCAGCTACACCTTCGCACGCAAGGAAGTGCGTCCGGGCAAAAAAACGATTCGCCCCCTGACTGCTTGGACCCACCAGCTACATCTTCGCACGCAAGGAAGTTCCTGATAGTCGGGACCCACCTGGTCGAAGTGTACGTAGTGTTGTCATTCTGGTCGCGAACGTGTACGTACATACTAGTCGATGTAGAGGCGCGCACGTGTCATAGATGTAGAGGCGCGCACGTGTCGTGTAGAGGCGCGCACATAGCATGTACACGTACGTATAGCGGCGAGGGTGCAAGAAAGAAAATACGGCCACATACATACATACGGGCAGGGTCTCGAATGCCTACTCGCGCATACATACATGGCTGGGTCGGAATGGAGAAACAGCGTCGTCGTCGTGTTCATAGGGAGCCAACCGGCTGGGTCGGAACGGAATGCGTGGTTGTGTTCATCGGGAGGGCTTGGACGGAATGGGCGATGGAAACGAGGCCTGGCGTACCGCACAACGGATGAAACGGCCTTGTGTTCGACCGGCCACGTTCGAAACGGGATCCTGTTCATCAGGAGGGGTCTGGCGTACCGCAAAATGGAGGAAACGGACCTCCTACGGTCGAAACGGGGTCCTGTTGATCGGGAGAGGCCTGGCGTACCACAAAACGTAGGAAACGGACCTCCTACGGTCGAAACAGGGGTCCTGTTGATCGGGAGGGGTGTGGCATACCGCAAAACGGACGAAATAGACTTGTGTTGGAGCGCTACGGTCGAAACAGGGGTC
>NC_041383.1:194444462-194461665 GCF_002162155.2 Triticum dicoccoides
ACGGGACTCCACGGGATAATGTTCATCGCCACCGTCCACCTCCTCCAGCCTCCACGGGCTACCGTCGACCTCCTCCAGCCTCCACGGGCTCCTGTTCATCCAGCCTCCACCACGCGCTACTCCACCGGCTACTGTTCAACCACCCCTCCACGGGCACCCCTCCATCGTCTACTGTTCATCCAGCCCTCCACACCACGGGGTCCTGTTCAACCACCCCTCCACGGCCACCCCTCCACCGTCTACTATTCATCCAGCCCTCCAGACCACGGGTTCCTGTTCATCCAGAGGCAACGCCACCACTCACTGTTCATCCAACCCCCCCTCCCCCGCCAATGCTCACTGTTCATCCCAGAGGCAGCATCGATCGGCTTCAGTTAACAGCAATAGCGAAGGAATCGCTCCATCGGGTTCAGTTAACAGCCATCGATCAATCGCTTGGGTTCAGTAACGCGTAGCCTGCAATGCAATCGCTCGGGTTCAGTTAGAGCCCAACGCCTCGCTTGGCTTCAGTTAGAGCCAACGCCTCGCACACACGCGCGTCCGTACGAGAGAAACGCGCATCGCTCCGCCCCGACCTCCCACCGTAACTGGCAACTCCCCGAAATTTTCCTCCCCCTCGCTTCTACCATGGTTTTTTCCGTCATGGACGGCCCAAAGAATGTCATGCAGCTGCGTCTCCGGCCCGCCCAGGATGAAAAGCCCATTTTCTGTCATGATTTTTTGTCATAGAAGTAGGATCCCACCACATCTATGATGATACCGGGTTTTGTCACAATTATCATCATAGAAGTGTCATATGTATGACAGAAAAAAATTCGTTCGGCCCAAAATGTCACGGATGTGTCTTTTTTTTGTAGTGGAAGTATCATTATCTTCCCAAGCATAATCATCACAAGAGGCAATAGGCATAACGGGGTCATCATCAAGTATATCATCTTCATTTTCATGAGGCACAACAATAATAGGAGCAACTTTATTTGGGAGAGATACCTTTTTACCTCTCTTCCTTTTTCTTTTCTTCTTTTTCACCATATCATGTGTGGGTTCAATCTTCTTTTTGGAGCTCCTTATTAATGAGATTGGTTGAATGGAAGGCTCCTCCTCGTTACTTGATTCATCATAAGAAATAATAGGAGAATATTGGGGAGTCTCTTCCCTTTCATTAGTATTCTCTTCATCCTCTATTTGTTTTCTTTTCTTTATGTAGTTGGCAATATAAGGATTTTCAATGCAATTCACCGCACAATACATATAAATTTTCTCTAGATCAAAATGAAGAACTTTATCAAGGGCAAAATTTGGAATATCCTTAGTTATACGTTTAATTTCTTCATAACCCAAGAGCAAACTAAGTTCATTATGATGTGCAAGGGAAATCAAGTCATCACAATTTTTGGACATGATACGATCATGAAACAATTTGCATTGGGTACTAAAATGATCACGTTCATTGCAAAGTTCACAAGTATGGCTAAGAAAAAAAAATTCAGCACATTCATCTAGCTCTTCTTGCAACAATTTGGTTTCTAAGTACTTATGCCTCTTGCAATATCTATCTTCCCTATTTGGTGTGTACCTACAAACCCAATGCACTCCACAAAAATTGACATGTTTATAGGAGGCATTTTCATCATAACTAGTGCAATCATCATTAGTACTATGGATATTCAAGGAGTTCATACTAACAACATTGCAATCATGCTCATCATTCAAAGATTTAGTGCCAAACAATTTAATGCATTCTTCTTCCAACACTTTGGCACAATTTTCCTTTCCATCATACTCACGAAAGATATTAAAAAGATGAAGCGTATGAGGTAGACTCAATTCCATTTTTTGGTAGTTTTCTTTTATAAACTAAACTAGTGCTAAAACAAGAAACAAAAAGATTCGATTGCAATATCTAAGATATACCTTCAAGCACTCACCTCCCCGGCAACGGCGCCAGAAATTCTTCTTGCTACCTCTTGAGCACGGCGTTGGATTTCCCCGAAGAGGAGAGGATGATGCAGCAAAGTAGCGTACGTATTTCCCTTAGTTTTTGAGAACCAAGGTATCAATCCAGTAGGAGACCACGCACAAGTCCCTCATACCTACACAAAACGATAGCTCCTCGCAACCAACGCGATTAGGGGTTGTCAATCCCTTCACGGTCACTTACGAGAGTGAGATCTGATAGAGATGATAAATAATATTTTTGGTATTTTTGGTATAGAGATGCAAAGTGAAAAGTAAAAGGCAAAGTAAAAACAAAGCAAGTAATAAAGTAATGGAGATTATATGATGAGAATAAACCCGGGGGCCAGATGTTTCACTAGTGGCTTCTCTCAAGAGCATAGATATTCTACGGTGGGTTAACAAATTACTGTTGAGCAATTGACAGAATTGAGCATAGTTATGAGCATATCTAGGTAATGATCATGTATATAGGCATCACGTCCGAGACAAGTAGATCGAAACGATTCTTCATCTACTACTATTACTCCACTCATCGACCACTATCCAGCATGCATCTAGAGTATTAAGTTAAAAACAGAGTAACGCCTTAAGCAAGATGACATGATGTAGAGGGATAAATTCATGCAATATGATAAAAACTCCATCTTGTTATCCTCGATGGCAACAATACAATACGTGCCTTGCTGCCCCTTCTGTCACTTGGAAAGGACACCGCAAGATTGAACCCAAAGCTAAGCACTTCTCCCATTGCAAGAACTACCAATCTAGTTGGCCAAACCAAACGGATAATTCTAAGAGACGTGCAAAGATAACTCAATCATACATAAAAGAATTCAGAGAAGATTCAAATATTGTTCATAGATAAGCTCGATCATAAACCCACAATTCATCGGTCTCAACAAACACATCGCAAAAAGAAGATTACATCGAATAGATCTCCACGAGAGAGGGGGAGAACATTGTATTGAGATCCAAAAAGAGAGAAGAAGCCATCTAGCTACTAGCTATGGACCCGAAGGTCTGAAGTAAACTACTCACACTTCATCGGAGGGGATATGGTGTTGATGTAGAAGCCCTCCGTGGTGGATGCCCCCTCCGGCGGAGCTCCGGAACAGGCCCCAAGATGGGATCTCGTGGATACAGAAGGTTGCGGCGGTGGAATTAGGTTTTTGGCTCCTGTTCTGATCGTTTGGGGATACATAGGTATATATAGGAGGAAGGAGTACGTCGGTGGAGCAACTTGGGGCCACGAGGCAGGGGGCGCGCCCTAGGGGGGCCCACCCTCGTGACCGCCTCTGTTACATCTTGGAGTAGGGTCCAAGTCTCCTGGATCACGTTCGGTGCGAAAATCACGTTCCCGAAGGTTTCATTCCGTTTGGACTCCGTTTGATATTCCGTTTCTTCGAAACACTGAAGTAGGCAAAAAACAGCAATTCTGGGCTGGGCCTCTGGTTAATAGGTTAGTCCCAAAAATAATATAAAAGTGGAAAATAAAGCCCAATATAGTCCAAAACAGTAGATAAAGTAGCATGGAGAAATCAAAAATTATAGATACGTTGGAGACGTATCATCATGCATGACAATAAGTAAACTATCCTATGATACCAACACATGATACTATGCATTACGGATGTAGTATCATACAAAAGTATCATATGCATGATACTAGTATATGATACTCTCCATTACGACCAACCTAAGTACAATAGTGCTCTTTACATGGCATTTTTGCATATGTGGAGGAAAGAGAGGCAAGGAAAAAGTGGAGAAGTGGGCTCTCATGCAAGAGCCAGCCTCTACTACATGGTGGAGCATTGGGAGAGGCACCTGTATGGAGGTGGTCAGGAATCGGGAGACTCACGCCGGTCGTAGCGCCGCAGTTAAAATGATAATGGCAAGTCAAATCACGTGGCCCCACCTGTCCAGCAGTAACTCGCTGTCAAATCACACAGCCCTACGTTTGCAGCAGCCTACTCCCTCATCTTCTCATGTCTCTGTCGAACCGACTAGGTGGAACTGCCCCGCCTACCGCGCAGGAAAACCCCCGCCCTCGACTTTTAAATAGTACAATATACTAATTTTGTATCCATGGATTGCGCCATGGAGCAAAGCCTCTAGAAAACGATGGTACACATGTACCCCAGACGGTCTAGCCCGTCGCGTTTGCATTGCACCCCAGACGGTCGATCGGTCTGGCACGCTCCTCTCCGAATGGAACGCGCGTCATATTGCGTTTGCACACACATGTGGGACCGCAACTGAGAACCGACCATAGGCACACTCCCCGGCCCCGCAAGTCGGGTGACTTAATAGAAGAGGGAGACGAGTGATAGTACTAGAGAAGTGTTGTACTACATTGGTGCCTGGACGATCCCTGCAAGACACGAAAGATCAGTTCGTCCATGCATGTGACTAGACTCCAGCAGGCATGCCTGGATTGGCTATCGTCTACATATCGTGCAGGATGTCTTGTACATGGCTGTAGTTGTGGTGAGAAATCTAAAGAAAAGTTTCTTGTCATCTCGCAAAATTAGGTGTCATGTGCTTCGGATCACTGCGAGGGTTAAACAGCGACAACTGAGTTGGGCTAGTCATTGGGGGCACATGCACAAAGACTACTCGGCTGCCATCTAGGTCAAGCCGGGTATGTTAATTAGGACATCTATCGACGGACCCCTTTTCTATGAGTTTATCTTTAATTTGAGCTTTGTTCCTCGTCTAGTTTGTTCGTCGGGATTCATGTTGTCTCCTTTGGGCAGTGAGGTTATGATTTCTTGTCATGTGGCATTTTTAGTGTTATATGTTATAATCTGGCGCTTCAGATCAAAATGACGACAACTGCGCCTCCGGGCCACGTGCATGAAGACTTCTCGATAGTCATTGACGAGGTCAAGACGGCCTCGGTAGACAAAAGAAAACTAGTACTACTCCACTATATAGGCAGGAGCCTCCGCGCTTGCTTGCTAGTGTTGCTCTCTTCACACCGTCTCGTCCTCTCCAGATCTAAACACAACAGCGGTGGCCACACACACACTCTCTCTCTCTCTCTGCTCACCGCTGGTCACAGATCCAGCCGGATCCTCTCCGCCGGGGAAGGTGAGAAGGTGCAACGTTCATGCGGTCGTCCTCGGCGACGGCTCTTACCCACTGCTGGCGCATCCCGATCAGCCTGCCTTGCCGTTCTCTCCCAAGCACCGCTGGCAAGGGAGGGCCTCCGACCCCTTCTTCCTTGCTGCCGTAGTGTGGGCAGATCCGGCCTCCCGCCGCCCACCTAGCGACATCCCGGCGACCATCAGGTATAACTTCCTTCAAAACCGGCCTTGCTCTACTTCCCGAGCTCCTAACGTTGCTGCATTTGTATCTTTTACTATTTCTCAGGCCCCCTCATAGATAGGATCAATCGGCTGTTCGAAAACCACCTATTTTTTTATGTTTAAGAGGTAAAACTAGTTCATGCACTCGAATCTAGTACTACTTGGTTCAAACAAGGAAGAAAGGGGGTGGGGGTGGGGGAGGATTTGTTACCTGAATCTAGGACTTGGTCAAAAGAGGAAATAATGGGGGCAAAAAGTAGCAGAGACTGGCTATCCAACTGGTCTCTAGGTCTAATAGGGAAATAAAGGGAAACACAGTACAAACTCAATATAACCCTGATCTATTGGTTGAAAAAGGAAAGAAAGTGGGGACTAGGGGACAAGTCAACAGAGTAAGTCCAGCACTAGATTTGCTAGCCTCACATAGTATAAGGTGGCTATACCGAACAAAATGGGACCAACCCAGATACCCTGTTCTAATGTTTGTTGCCCCGAGCCACTCTTATGTAATGCCACTGGTAAAATGTAGCAGTCGCACTGTTAAAAGTAAGGTCACGTTAAACCAATGTTGTTTTCAATCTAATGCCTCCAGTAATATGAATCAATGGCACTTTTATACATGTCCTGCTAAATTTCTCATTAAGATAAGTTGGTTCTTTTTGTTATTAATGCAACTGTCCTAGTCCGCCTACTCTCCCGTGCCCAAAGTAATGTCGTATTTAACGGTTGTCATAGTTAATACTAATTCCCACACTAATATCTAGCAATGCCACTGCTTTAGAAATTTCTACTGTCCTTGTAGGATTGCCATTCAGATAAGGAACATGCTTCTTTTCATTTGATGCATGTCTCATCACTTGTGAGTCACCCTCCTTTCCACCTTTTTTGTGCAAACAGAGATATACATTTCACGCTCGATCTTAGTTGAACTGCACAAATGATATCCAAATTATAGTTGAGCATTCCAGGAGCTTCACAACAAACCTTGATGTTGCTCAATTTTATTGCAACTAATGAAGAAGAAGCTCTGTGGGTTTCGTTTTCTGATGGAAATGAAACTGGGGCTGGAGCCCTTTTCTTAAAAAAAATTGAAGAAGAAGTTGCTAGCTCACGGGACATTGCTTCATTTTAGGTGAACCACACCAAAAGGTCCCATGAATTGAATAATCCATGTTGGTGACTGAAAGAGCCAGCTTCAGCATCCCAGTCTAAGCACCCTCGGCCTCCATCCTTGCAACGCACGGTACACCTCGCTTGCCACCTGCTCGACCCTAGTGTCACTGATAAAATGAAGTAATAATACAGTTAAAATAGAGCGACTGTCCTCTCTATCATTTCATTTCCAATGTAGATAAAGAAAGTGCTTCTCTTTGTTAATGTATGTTTCATCAACTAGTACCATTGTTAATGTTTAAGCATTTCTACAAACTGGGGTGCTTAATTTTAGTTGATCTGTACAAAAATAGAGATTTGAATGTCTCAAGGCACCTCCTTGTACTACCGCTGTACACTGATGTTCATCACTGGCAGAAGGTGTATCTGGGAGACTTGGGACGATGTCCAGTATGAGGCGTACCGTATGAGGCGTCGCAGGGCCCATCTCGCCCTCGCAGCATGGCATACTATGATACTATCGCAATATTTTCTTCTATTTATTTTGTGTGTTTCATTAACTAGTGCCACTATAATGTAATCACATTTTTTCATTATCTGTGCAAACAGGGTTATTCAGCTGCATTTTGGTGGAACTGCACAAATGTACGTATGGAACCGGCATATATGCAGAGTGCGAGGTGTGCCAAGTAAAAATTACCGACACCAACCATGTTGTATGCACGCATTGGCATCCACCACCACCAGTGGCATGTGTGGTGCTCTTTGTGGACGGATCTTTCTCGGCAGCAAATCCTCTAACCAAATACTAGTAGCTTATATTGGCAGTTTTCTAGGGAGTACTCTTTTTTTGAAAGAAGCACCAATCTATTTTTCTTTATTTGTACACTGTGTCACAACTTTGACCCAAAGGTCCAGAGCTATTTTAGGGTGATTGGCATAGTACTCGGAGACTGATTGTAAGCATGATTTTCATTAGCTGTCACACTGATTGTAAGCATGAGCAGGTGGAAGATTAGGTTAGTGCGAAGCTTACCTTAAACCCTACCACCGCCATTGAAACGAGGCGAGCATAAAAGGAACTGTGGAGAATGGTGGGGAAGCGACGTCGCGCCATCCGGCCTCCTCTTGCGGTGGGAGAACGAATACTCCTGTGGCTCCGGCTGGCTCTGCACCCTCACGAATGGCACACCATACTCGATCAATTCGTTATCCTCTGGGTGCTCGACCTTCGACCTGTACACCCACCACCTCCGCCTGACTGTCGCCTCGGGCGAATCTGTCTGCTCCATAGCCCAGAGGAGATACTCGATGAACTCGAAGGACTGCAGCATGACTGCCGCCGAGGAGTACATGTACATCGCCGCCGTCTCGCTCTTTCGCATACATTGCCACATGGCCCGCACCATCCTCGAAATCTCCCACTCATTGTCAAACCAAGTAAGGATCTCCATCAACCTGGCTAACTTTGCCTGGTCGCCGCCGGCGATCTGCCTGATTCGCTGCTGCATCCTCTCCATAGATGTCCTTCTGAGTGGTCTGGTGCTAGCTTTGGAATATGGGAGGAGAGATGGTGGTCTTGCAATAGAGAAGAGGGAGAGGCGAGACAGTGGTTTTGGAATGGAGATGATGGAGAGGAGAGGAGGTGGTTTTGCAATGGAGAAGAGGGAGAGGAGCGTGCGGCAGCGATTTAGGATTGGACGAGAGGGCCGGCGCACTGTGACTGGATCAAAATCAAAATCAATTTACCCTTCAATTAAGAAAGCAACCCCACATTAACTAGTCTCCCTTTTATTCTGGGTCATAATTGACCATGATTTTCGCACATAAAATATATGTTATACGTTGCAAAAATAATATAATTTGAAAGTACATTCAGATATGAACCAAACGATACAATTTTTGGTGACATGCATTCACATTTTGCTTGTCAATACAGTACGTGGTCAAACTTTGACCCAAAATACGCAAAACAACAAAACAATACTTCCAAGACCAGTGCCCTCTTCCGCTCTTCTCCTCTTAAACCACCGCCGCTCCTCTCTTGTTCCAATCTAAATCCAGCGCCGCTCCTCTCCTCTTCCATTTCAAAACCACCGCCCCTCCTCTCCTGTTCCAGTCCAAAACCAGCATCGCTCCTCTCCCGTTCTAAACCAAAACCTCTCCTCTTCCCTTCAAAAACCACCGCCGGCGAGTGAAGGTGCTGTGGAGAACACTACAAGAAATATGTCAACTAGTGACCTTCTTCAGTGACCCTAGAAGAATTGGTCATAGATCTATAACCATTTGAGACCAATTGGTCAAAAGCTGTTCGGGGGGCTCCAAACCCTAAACCATTGCGACCATTTTGGTCAGAAAGGTCATAATGTCCTTACACGAAATGGTCATAAAGCAAACAGTGCCAGTCCGCTGCCTTATTTCTAGTTGTTAACGACCAATATAGATGGTCATAGCCTTGTAGATTGTGGTGGGTTGTGATGACTAAGCGCCATCTCATCAGTTTTGCCTATGTGTCATGTCCATGTGTCAATTTTTGCCCTAGGTTGTGAAGCAACCTATATTTCTGTTATTCCGAAAATTCCCAAAAAATTCTCATAAATTGTTTGGATCATATCTTTAACAAATATGTCAAAAACCTTCCTTGCCTAGTTCAAAAATAACTCAACAATATTCATTTTCCTAGTTTGTTCAGAGCAGCACTTTGTGAAGGAAGTACCATTTTGGCATGTCTAAATGGTATCCATTTTTACAGTGCTTTCCTCTACCCAAATAACCATCCTCCACCAAATGACAGCTCAATCCATTCATTATTTTGAGCCCATCTTCAACATTCGTATTTATGTCCAGTGTGGTACTTTGCAAAGCAAGTACCACCTAGGCTCCTCCTTTTGAGCTGAAAATTTGTGAAGACGGTCTTCTTAGTAACTAATCATCCTCAGCCAAAACTCACGCCCATTATCCATGTGCATTTCCCGTATCGCTAATCAAACACTTGGCTGCTTATTCATGTTTGAGCATCAATCGGTCTCCTCGTGAGAATCTTCTGTTGTGATTTTCTTCCTAGCACCTACCTAGGGAGTGCCCAACCCACTAGACATGCCTAGGCCGCCCAGAACACATGGCAACGCCACGGTCATGCGGTGACCACGCGGCGGGCATGCGAGTTTACGCGCTCTAGAGTTGGGGCCCTCGCCCACTGTACAAACCTCGACGTATCTCCACCAAACCATGTATTAATGATTAAATAGGTACTTATGTAACTAGAAATGATTTTTGGAAAAATAAATGGCAAACTATGAGGCAACTGCAGTTCAAATTTGACCCGCTTCCTACTGAATCGGTAGGAATTTGTCTTTTTCACCAGAGGTGGATCAAAACTTTTAACACCCATCCATTTTGTCAATTGTGCATTAAATATGGCCTAGTATTTTATAATATTGGTTTGGTCCAATTTTGCAACAAATATATGGTAGGTCCTTCACAAAAAAACTCATTTCAGGCACTCGGAAAATGAATTTTCCGTGAAAAGAAAATGAAAACTTCCTTAAGCAACATTGTTTGTCATTCCAATATGCACTCTTGTGCATAATATGAGATCATTTGAACAAACTATGCCATGAACGAGGCCATAAGATTGATCATTTGGCTTGAAAGCCGTGAATCTTCACGCATGATAGCTCATTTTTGAGAACACGTTTTTAAAATAATTACCGTATTACAAGTTTACTATTTTTCCTAGAAACTTGGTCACATATAATGACACAATGCGAAGGTTTTCCAACTTTTTGAATTTTTTTGAATTTTTTATGCCCGTTTCAAAATGCGGTCAAAACGGCGGGCTTGACCTTCATAGCTAGTGGTTGAATCTTGGAAAACTTTTGATGTTTCTATGATTAAATAGATACTTATGTACCTAGAAATGATTTTTGGAAAAAATAAAGAGCAAACTATGAGGCAGCTATAGTTCAAATTTGACCCGCTTCCACCTGAATCGGCGGAAATTTGTCTTTTTCACCAAAGGTGGATCAAAACTTTGTACACCCAACCATTTGGTCAATTGTGCATTAAATATGTCCTAGGATTTTATAAAAATGATTTGGTCCAATTTTGCAAGAATTATTTGGTAGGTCCTTCACAAAAAAACCTCATTTGGGGCACTCGAAAAATGGAAAATGGCTCTTTTGTGCAATGAAAGTGAAAACTCCCTTAGGCAACATTGTTTGGAATTCCAAGATGCACCCTTGTGCACAATATGAGATCATTTGAACAAACCATGCCATGAATGTGGCCATAAGATTGATCATTCGGCTTGAAAGCCATGAATCTTCACGCATGACAGCTCATTTCTGAGAACACTTTTTTAAAATAATTTCCGTATTACAAGTTTCTTATTTTTCCTGGAAACTTGGTCACATATATTGACACAATGCAAAGGTTTTCCAATTTTTTGATTTGTTTTGAATTTTTTATGCCCGTTTCAAAATGCGGTCAAAACGGCGGGCTTGACCGTTCCTAGCTAGTGGTTGAATCCTGGAAAACTTTTGGTGTTTCTCTGATTAAATAGATACTTTTGTACCTAAAAATGATTTTTGGAAAAAATAAAAAGCAAACTATGAGGCAGCTACAGTTCAAATTTGACCCGCTTCCAACCAAATCGATAGAAATTTGTCTTTTTCACGAGAGGTGAGTCAAAACTTTTTACACCCAACCATTTGGTCAATTGTGCATTAAATATGGGCTAGTATTTTAGAAAATTGATTTGGTACAATTTTGCAACAATTATTTGGTAGGTCCTTCACAAAAAAGCTCATTTTGGGCGCTCGAAAAATGATTAAAATAGATAGAAAGATCAGAAATTCATACAAATTGGTGCTCATCCATAAAATGTGGTCCAATTTGAGTGAAAAATTGTGTGATGCCATTTTGCAAAATATTTTTGATAGCTGCTTCACAAAACACCCATAGTTTTAGTACTTGGAAACTATTTTAAACCATAAATTTTCTGAACCAATTAGGGCTCTTCCCACGGATCACCCCCTTAGCCGATCTGAACCGTCCATTCTAGCCGATCTGAATCGTCCACCTCTCTGCAGCCCAATCCAAACCCTAAGCAGCCCGTACCCGCCTCTCTCTCCCCCTCTTTGCCACCTCTCCCCGATCCAGATCCAACCCAAGCGACCGTCCTTCGCCGCCGCAGCCACGACGTCACGGCCTGCTCCTCGTGGTGGCCGCGCTGGTGCTCTATGCCGCGCAGAGCCCCATCTCGTAGCCGTCGTCGGTCGGCGCGCCCACTGCATCCCTGCTCCTCCGCCCCGATGCCGACTATAGCAACCCTCTCTCCAACCCTAACCCTCTACCTCCCTCAGATCTCAATACGCTGCCGCCCCTATCCCTACCCCCGCGTAGCCCAACCCAATCCGCCGCCCTCCTCTACCCAGACCCCTCCCCGCTCCGGCGAGCCCGCCATGAACTGCGTAGGAGGCAGCGCAGCAGGAGCAGCACGGGCTTCACCTCCCCGGGCCGTGTCTCCCCCTTCCACCATCGCTCCTCCTCCACCTCCTTCGCGGACTCCCTCCCGGGCACCGCCCGACAGCAGCCTCCATAGGGACGACCTGGACCCGGACCCGATCGCGGCCACCACGGAGGCCCTCGCCACGGTCGACCTCTCCGACGACCCGGATGCCACCGCCACCGCCAAGTTCGGCTCCAGCACGCCCCGTCAGGCAGCCAAAGGCGGCAGCGGCAACATGGCCCCGTCGTCAACGTCACCACAAACTACAACGTCGCCGTCAACGTCCTCAACAGCCTCGATGAGCCGCTCCTCATCACCTGGTATGGTCATTCCCCACTCCCCACACTGCTCTCATATGCAGGCTGAGTCATTACAGTCATGGGTTCAGTGTGAGTGATGGCAAGCAAGTGTTGGTCTGAACATTTTTCAGTTTTGGCTCACATATGCAGGGACGGCATCCAGCAGCGGAAGAACTGCTGGCAGGACGTCGTGCTGGGCACCAACTGCCACATCCTGCCCGGATGGAACTGGACCTACAACTTCCAGGTCAAGGACGATGCTTGCAAGTCGCTCGACTATCCAGAAGCTTTGTTGATTTGTGTGACAGCCTTGTCTCTGTAGTGACTCATTTAGGAGCTGCTGCAACTAGTAGTACTCTGTTATTTAAATGCTTGCTGTTGTAGACTTGTAGCAGATCCTGAAAGAGTTCTACATCAGTGCATCTGGTATTTGCAGTCAACCGTGATCTAATGCATCTAGCATCGGGTTATAAGGTCAAATGCTAGTTGATGTAACGGTTGGCGTCGGATTTGTGGTGGCCGGTTCCATGGCAGCAGGCGCTCACAACTGGCCAAGGATCATTCATGCTCAGCCCCTTTGTTTCACACCTCACATGCCGCTGCGCCCGGTTGACCTCGCTGCAGTGCACAGGGGGGATGGCGGTTTGGTTAATGTGCTCTGGTTCGTTCGTTGGCTGATTCGGTGCCATTGCCTGCGCTTGAGTAGAGTTTAGTACACTTCGGCGTGATTACTCACTACTACAACGCGCCTGATTGTGCACAGCTACACTTATTTACTTTGTTTTAGATGCGTGATTGTAGTTTATTTCTAAACAAAAGACATGGAGCACAATTTTTTTTGTTATTCCGGAGTAACAAAATTTTCTTTTGTGCTGTGCTGCAGAAGACGTACTCTTGTGTAGTTCAGTTAGAATAATTGCGATCTCTATTATCCAGTATGACCTTATAACAGTTCGGAATGATTTGTTTTGATTTACGAACACTTAATAGCCGTAGTAGTCAGTGCTTAGCTCTGTATGGCGGTCGTTGCTTCATTGAATTGCTTGGCGTCGCTGTAGCCCTAGTAGCCAGCGCTACTATTTCCACAATCGATGCTTACGGCCACTGCACATAGTCTATTTTAATCCTTAGCATCCACTTCATATTCTTCTAGTACTGATATTTTTCTCTGAATTCATAATTTTTTGCAGAGAAGCTGCAACCTGCAGAACGCAAGAAAGGGCTGACGTGTGTTGCATCCTCGCCATTTCTAGACATCAAGGTTGGACAGACCTACCAGATGTCCTGCTTCATTCGATTGTTGCTCTGTTGGGCTCCTTCTCTGACCTTCTTGCCTTCGCGGTCTGCAGGTTCTTGTCATCGTCCTGTGTGAGCTGCCTATAGCTCATCCATCCCACCAACCCCAATAATTTTTATATATGCTTGCTATGGGTTTCCATTTTTATATATGCTTGCTATGGGTTTCCATTCAAAGCTATAAGGTCGTTAACTGCTATCTTATTCAGTTTTTTTCTTCCCTGTATATGTCAAGCTTAGTCATGTTTACACACAGCTTCAGTAAATGGCATTGTATATGTTTTTCTCAGTAAATGCAAGACATTGTATTCAACACTAATCCCTTAAGTATGCCATGAGCATGTGAATAGCTCAATCCTGTTATCTTTGTGCTTAGTGCTTACTGCCTAGGTGTTCTCAGTTTACAAAGGGTTTTGGGAGTACTTGCCTGTTGCAAATGCATGGGCCTATTGTTAGATGCATGAGTCTGACACTCCAGTGATTTCTAACTTAGACACTTGTATTTATGCAACTTTACCAACAATTTTGTTTGCAACGGCATTATGCACATGAGGCAGGACTATACAAGTGAATTGTCACAGTAAGGTCCTTCCATGGATTTCATGTGGCTCCTTGAGTTGTAAGATGCAGCTCTAACATTTAATATATTTTGAATGTTTCCAAAGATACTCTCTGTTACGTTTACTTCAATATATACATGCATGTTACTGATAGAAGTTGGCTGCAGGAATCAGTACACATATATACTCTCTTGTACAGTACATTGCTAGATCACTCACTAGGCATTATGTAATACTACTAGGAGATATGGGTGAGGGACTAAAAGGATGATAAGCTTCCATGAATTTATTTGTAAGAAGTTTTTCTTGGCTGTGTACAAATCAGCCCAAATGAATTTATGTTCTTTTTACTTCCAGAGTTATAGTGAACTCATACTGTCATCACATTGCGTGTTCTTGCTGCATATACCTCTCTATTTGCCTAGGCAGACAACTACTTATGTAATATGCAAACAACAGCAACAACGCTACTGATGCTAATTCTACCTCTTGTTACAGAATCAGAATTCCTCTTGTTGCACAGGACAACTCCGTTTCCTCTTGTTAAAGAATCGGAATTCCTCTGCTTCTTATGCTACTCTGCTAGAACTCTGCTTTTTCTACTTGTCATATTGAATATACATGTCGTAAACATTATACAGTACTTTCGTTGTTAACTCCAAACAACTTGGGATCTTCTCTTCTGCATGTAGCAATTGGCTTACCAGTACGCCACCAAGGGGGCATGCCTTGCCCTGGTAGCAAGGAGGGAGTGGAGCCTGTGGCAGGTCGTCGATCGCGCCTTCGAGCTCGGTGCACCGGACGTGATCATTCTCCTCGGGGATGTCGCAGACCCCGACGACTACAAACAATTTGTTCAGGCCACAATCGACCACTACGGCCAATGTAAGTCAGCCCCTCTCCGTTACAACTAACCTGGTTTAACATATTTCTTCCACAAGCAGTCATTCATTTGGGTGTAAGATAGTTGACATTTACACTTGTATATGTTTAGCAGAATATTGATACTTTGCATGCTATGAGTAAATTGCTCTATTTTCTTTCGTCACCTTTCTTGTATGAATGATTATCTCATTTTAAATTGCTGGAGAATGAAAGCATTGTACTAGCTGAATTTGTCTTATCATTCTAAAGAACTTTTTTTGATTGGTTTGTTCATAATATATTGGCCC
The DNA here is from genome assembly GCF_002162155.2 of Triticum dicoccoides. Lineage (NCBI taxonomy): Eukaryota > Viridiplantae > Streptophyta > Magnoliopsida > Poales > Poaceae > Triticum > Triticum dicoccoides. The sequence goes on from NC_041383.1 coordinate 194,459,688, forward strand.
CAAATTTTTTGATTCTTCTCTTCTGGTTCATGTAACAGGGCAACCGTGGAAGGCATGTTGATAGTTCATATTGTCATCCTGTTAGTCCAATGTAATGAAGGTCATGGCCTAGTCAAGTATGGTCGCCCATTGAGTCGTGCATATGTTTCATATGATTGGAGCAGGGGCCCAGTTTGTGCCGATTGTCACTGCATATGTTTAATAGTGATTCTACTTGTATATGTGTTATTACACTAGTAGAATTTGTACCTGTGCGATGACTGGAGCAGGATCCCAATATTTGTAGAGATTGTAACATTGATTGTCATTGTAGACAGATTGATTCTGGTTGCTGTTACTTGAAGTATTTCTTATGTTTTATGTATTTGCTGATTTGAATATTGATTATTTATTTACTGTCAAATCAAAATCAGAAGAAAAAGGCATTGACAAAAGGGGGCCATTTACTAGAACTTGACCACTGGGACCCATCTAACTGGAGGAATTTTTTGAAAAAGGAAAAATAAAATTGTCTAGCCGAAAAGGCCATGGCCCAAAAATTAGAAGGCTTAATTGTTGGGCTTGGCCCATCTACCTGACCAAAATTAATATAAGAAAAAAGAACAAATAGGCTGAATTGTTGGGCCCGGCCCATATAAACACCGAATTGGTCCGGGCTGAATCTTGTGCCACATCAGCTTGCCACGCTGGATGCCTACGTGGCCTGGGGAGGTTGCTAGTGACCAAAACGCCACAGTGGACATATTTTGGTCATAAACGTCTACGACCATTCCAGAAGAAAGGTCGCTATAGTCAGTTTACGACTGCCAGCTTTTGACCTTCTGTTTTTGGTCACAAAAAGGTCGCAAATGAAAAACCATGACCTTTCAGTGACCAATGGTGGTGGTCACAAGTTGACATATTTCTTGTAGTGGAAGTAGATCGATCGAGGAGTACAACTGATACGTGAGGATCGCAGACGGCGACCTTGTGAAGCTAGCTAGGATGTTGGAGATACAGTCTTGGTTTGATAACAAGGACCAACTAGCGGCGACGGCGACATCCATGGCCAAGTATCTGCAATAGAGCGAAAAGGCGGAGATACTCCCGGAGGGAGTCGCGCGGGAGTAGATAGAGCTGCTCCTCTGGGCCATGGAGCAAACAGATTCACTGAATCCGATCGTGAGGGAGCGGTAGTGAGAGTATCGATCCCGGATGGAGCATCCACCAGAGTTTGAAGGATCGAGCATTTACAGAGTGCCATTTGTGAGGGTGTCCTGCCAGAGCGAGCCGGTGGAGACTTCGTCGACCGAACCCAACTGCAAGAGGAGAAAAGCAGTTGGCCCGACGACGCTTCCCCGCCATCCTCTCCCTCACCGTTCACATCGTCTCACGGGGAGGCAGTCTACCACCGAGGAATAGGAGGGTACTGCCCCCCAGCCCAATAATCGGGCAGGTTGTGAATTGTCAGGAGGAGCTTAGGGTTGTCAGTATTTGCAGGTTGTGACACTACAAAAAAAGACACATCCGTGACATTTTGGGCCGAATGAAATTTTTTTCTGTCATACATATGACACTTCTATGATGATAATTGTGACAAAACCCGGTATCATCATAGATGTGGTGGGCTCCTACTTCTATGACAAAAAATCATCACAGAAAATGGGCCTTTCATCCTGGGAGGGCCGGAGACGCAGCTGCATGACATTCTTTGGGCCATCCATGACGGAAAAAACCGTGGTAGAAGCGAGGGGGAGGAAAATTTCGGGGAGTTGCCGGTTACGGTGGAAGGTCGGGGGCCAAGCGATGCGCGTTTCTCTCGTACAGGTACGTGCGTGTGTGCAAGGCGTTGGCTCTAACTGAACCTGAGTGAGGCGTTGGGCTCTAACTGAACCCGAGCGATTGCACTGCAGGCTACGCGTTACTGAACCCGAGCGATCGATCGATGGCTGTTAACTGAACCCGATGGAGCGATTCCTTCTCTACTGCTGCTAACTGA